>NC_091287.1:385807494-385937494 GCF_032444005.1 Ranitomeya imitator | reverse complement strand
ACTTTCATGACGCCTACGTGGCGTCATGGGTTGGGAAGGGGTTAAAGTTTGTGCAGACCAGCTGTGTACTGTCTTTAAACGCCTATTTAATGGAATTATACAAACACAGAGGGTACCTGTGTTATGGAAAACTTCCTGTCTGGTGCCGGTACCCAAGACTTCTCCTGCAACCCTAAATGACTATCGTCCTGTAGCATTAACATCCCACGCTATGAAGGCCTTGGAAAGATTAGTGCTTGCTCACTTAAGACCAAGGGTCAATGCTTTTATCGATCCCCTTCAGTTTGCCTACCGACATAGATTGGGGTGGATGATGCTATTCTTTCTCTGTTACATAGGGTACATTCATTTCTGGAGACTGACGGAACCATGGTGCGAGCGATGTTCTTCGATTTCTCGAGTGCATTTAACTCCCTGCAGCCACCTTTACTACACAAAAAGATGACTGATATGAAGGTTGAGGAGGGGATGAGAAATTGGATAACTGACTACCTATCAGATCGGCCACAGTTTGTACAGATGGGAGCAGTGGTGTCAAGCAGATTACTGAGCAGTGTAGGTGCCCCCCAGGGAACGGTGCTTGCGCCCTTTCTATTCACACTGTATACTTCAGACTTTCAGTATAAATCTGAACTTTGCCACCTTCAAAAATTTTCGGATGACTCTGTGGTTGTGGGATGCATTAGGGGAGATCAGGGTGATGAGGAATATAGAAGGGTGGTGTCGAATTTCATGGATTGGTGCAATGGTAACTATCTACAACTAAATGTTAAGAAAACTAAGGAGTTGGTGGCCAACTATAGCAGGATTAAGTTAGAATGCTTACGGATCACTATTGCTGGTCAGGAGGTAGAGCAGGTGGAGAGTTACAAATATTTGGGGGTCCATTTGGATAGCAAACTGGACTGGAGATGCCACTCAGAGTTTGTCTACAAGAAGGGGATGAGCAGATTGTATTTCCTAAGGAAACTGAGGTATTTTAATGTGTGTAGCAAAATGTTAGAAATGTTCTACCAATCTGTAGTGGCAAGTGCCATCTTTTTTGCAATCACGTGCTGGGGGAGTAGTGTGCGGGCCACGGATGCTAATAAGCTGAATAAGATTATTAAGAAGGCAAGTTCTGCTGTGGGCTGTAATCTGGACTCTTTTGGGGAGGTAGTGGAGAGAAGAACTCTGAAATAGTGTATGGCAATTATGAACAATAATGCACATCCACTGTATGAGCTATTCATGAGACAGAAGAGCACCTTCAGTAACCGGCTAATACTTCTGAGGTGTAAGAAGGAAAAATATAGGAAATCGTTTGTGCCAACTGCCATGGGAATGTACAATAATAACATTAGGGTTAAACCACCAAGGTGAATGTCTACTTATTTCTCTACATTTCAGTTCACTTGTTGTGTATGTCCTATTCTAATGTATAATGTATAATGTTCTTCTGTCAACTCCACTGTCATGTCAACTATGTAATTCCTTTATGATTTTTATGATTTAAGTTGTGCTGCTATGATACCATAATTTCCCACGGGATCAATAAAGTGTATCGTATCGTATCGTATCATATATGAGGACAGACGTGCAGCGCTCACTGCGTATGCCCAAGGCAGGAGAAAAGAGCGGAGGCGCCGGCTCATTTCAAAACAGCATAGAGGAGGCGGCGCCCGGCGCCAAGAAGATTTGAGTGATGGCTGTGTGGCGTCTGCAGCAGGGGGAATCGCCTGCCTCCTTGACTGAAGAAAAGGTATTTAGGACAAATTACTAAACCTATTATTTCGGCAGTTACAGCACCCAGACTAAAAGAGCCACCTTGTCAGAATGCAGCATTAATGCTGCACAAGGTGGCTCTTTTAGTTAAAAACGCCTTGGGGGGTGACAGGTTCCCTTTAATGTATAAGGCCGGCGTCACACTCGGCGTAAGACAATACGGTCCGTAATTTACGGCCGTAATACGCAGAAAAGTCACCAAAATAGTTGTCCGTATCTCCTCCGTAGGCAGGGTGTGTCAGCGTATTTTGCACATGGCATCCTCCATATGTAATCCGTATGGCATCCGTACTGCGAGATTTTCTCGCAGGCTTGCAAAACCGACATATGGACATAAAATGGATCCATGTGCTCAAAATATCGTAACAACATATATACTGTCTATATATATATATATATATATATATATATATATATATATATATACTAGATGTTGGCCCGATTCAAAAGCATCGGGTATTCTAGAATATGTATGTATGTATGTATGTTGCGCTGTCAGTGGTGTTTAAATCCCGCACTAATATCGCTGATTGGCTGATATCCGAGACAGACAGACAACTAGACCCTTAGACAACACAATGGCGGCACTTGACAGCAGTGGAGGACAATGATGATTCCAGAATTCGCAGCAGAATGTGCCCATCGCTGATTGATTGGTCGAGGCCAGCCGGCCTCAACCAGAGACTATGCCCGTTGCTGATTGGTCGAGGCCTGGAGGCCTCGACCAATCAGCGACGCGCACAGGCCAGCCGGCCTCGACCAATCAGAGACTGTGCGCGCCGGGCCATTCTAACGCATCGGGTATTCTAGAATATGCATGTCCCCGTAGTAAATGGACAATGATGATTCCAGAATTTGCGGCAGACTGTGCCCGTCGCTAGGGTTGAGCGAAACGGGTCGTTCATTTTCAAAAGTCGCCGACTTTTGGCAAAGTCGGGTTTCATGAAACCCGATCCGACCCCTGTGCGGGGTCGGCCATGCGGTACGCGACTTTCACGCCAAAGTCGCGTTTCAATGACGCGAAAAGCGCCATTTCTCAGCCAATGAAGGTAAACGCAGAGTGTGGGCAGCGTGATGACATAGGTCCTGGTCCCCACCATCTTAGAGAAGGGCATTGCAGTGATTGGCTTGCTGTCCGCGGCGTCACAGGGGCTATAAAGGGGCGTTCCCGCCGACCGCCATGTTACTGCTGCTGATCTGAGCTTAGGGAGAGGTTGCTGCCGCTTCATCAGAAGCAGGGATAGCGTTAGGCAGGGTCCATTAACCACCAAACCGCTTGTGCTGTAGCGATTTCCACAGCCCAACACCACCTTCGGTGTGCAGGGACAGTGGAAGCTACATTTTTTTTTTTTTCCTCAGCGCTGTAGCTCATTGGGCTGCCCTAGAAGGCTCCCTGATAGCTGCATTGCTGTGTGTACGCCGCTGTGCAAACCAACTGCTTTTTTCAAAGCACAAATCCTCTTGTTCCTTCCTTTCTGCACAGCTATCTTGTTTGTTTGTCCACACTTTTTATTTAATTTGTGCATCAGTCCACTCCTTATTGCTGCCTGCCATACCTGGCTGAGATTACTGCAGGGAGATAGTAATTGAAGGACAGTTCCTTTTTTTTTTTTTTTTGTGGGAGATTAAGATTGGCATTTCTGCTAGAGTGCCATCCCTGTCTGTGTCATCTCTCACTCAGTGGGCCATAGAAAGCCTATTTATTTTTTTGCTTGATTTGGGTTCTAAAATCTACCTGAAAAAATCACTACATCAATCAGTGGGAGAAAAATATTGGCCTCAGGGCTTGTGTGCCACTCCTTACTCCTGTGTGTGCCATCTCTCACTCAGTGGGCCATACAAAGCCTATTTATTTTTTTGCTTGATTTGGGTTCCAAAATCTACCTGAAAAAATCACAACATCAATCAGTGGGAGAAAAATATTGGCCTCAGGGCTTGTGTGCCACTCCTGACTCCTGTGTGTGCCATCTCTCACTCAGTGGGCCATAGAAAGCCTATTAATTTTTTTGCTTGATTTGGGTTCTAAATTCTACCTGAAAAAATCAATAAATCAATCAGTGGGAGATTAATATTGGCCTTTGGGCTTGTGTGCCAGTCCTAAGCGTGCCATCTCTCTCTCTCAGATAGTGGGCCATAGAAAGCCTATTTATTATTTTTTTTATTGGGTTTATAAATTTTCCCTGGAAAAAAAAAAAAAAAGTGGGAGATTAATATTGGCCTCTGGGCTTGTGTGCCAGTCCTGAGCGTGCCATCTCTCTCACAAATAGTGGGCCATAGAAAGCCTATTTATTTTTTTGGTTGATTTGGGTTCTAAATTCTACCTGAAAAAATCAATAAATCAATCAGTGGGAGATTAATATTGGCCTTTGGGCTTGTGTGCCAGTCCTAAGCGTGCCATCTCTCTCTCTCTCAGATAGTGGGCCATAGAAAGCCTATTTATTATTTTTTTTATTGGGTTTATAAATTTTCCCTGGAAAAAAAAAAAAAAGTGGGAGATTAATATTGGCCTCTGGGCTTGTGTGCCAGTCCTGAGCGTGCCATCTCTCTCACAAATAGTGGGCCATAGAAAGCCTATTTATTATTTTGGTTGATTTGGGTTCTAAATTCTACCTGAAAAAATCAATAAATCAATCAGTGGGAGATAAATATTGGCCTCTGGGCTTGTGTGCCACTCCTGACTCCTGTGTGCGTCCTCTCTCACTCAGTGGGCCCTACAAAGCCTATTTTTTTTTTATTTGTTTTCTAAATTCTCCCTGAAACAATCTTTTTATTTTATTTGGTTTCTAAATTATTCCTGAAAAAATCATTCTTTTTGTATTTTTTTTTTCTAAAGTCTCCCTGAAAAAAAAAAAAATCAAATCAGTGGGAGATTAATATTGCCCTTTCTGCTTGTGTGCCAGTCTTGACTCCTGGGTGTGCCATCTCTCTCTCTCTCTCCAATTGTGGGCCGTAGAAAGCCTATTTATTTTTTTGCTTGATTTGGGTTCCAAAATCTACCTGAAAAAATCACTAAATCAATCAGTGGGAGATAAATATTGGCCTCTGGGCTTGTGTGCCACTCCTGACTCCTGTGTGCGTCATCTCTCACTCAGTGGGCCCTAGAAAGCCTATTTTTTGTTTTATTTGTTTTCTAAATTCTCCCTGAAACAATCATTTCATTTTATTTGGTTTCTAAATTCTTCCTGAAAAATTCATTTTTTTGTATTTTTTTTTCTAAAGTCTCCCTGAAAAAAAAAAAAAAAATCAAATCAGTGGGAGATTAATATTGCCCTTTCTGCTTGTGTGCCAGTCTTGACTCCTGGGTGTGCCATCTCTCTCTCTCTCTCCAATTGTGGGCCATAGAAAGCCTATTTATTTTTTTGCTTGATTTGGGTTCCAAAATCTACCTGAAAAAATCACTAAATCAATCAGTGGGAGATAAATATTGGCCTCTGGGCTTGTGTGCCACTCCTGACTCCTGTGTGCGTCATCTCTCACTCAGTGGGCCCTAGAAAGCCTATTTTTTGTTTTATTTGTTTTCTAAATTCTCCCTGAAAAAATCATTTTATTTTATTTGGTTTCTAAATTATTCCTGAAAAAATCATTTTTTTTGTATTTTTTTTTTCTAAAGTCTCCCTGAAAAAAAAAAAAAAAAAATCAAATCAGTGGGAGATTAATATTGCCCTTTTTGCTTGTGTGCCAGTCTTGACTCCTGGGTGTGCCATCTCTCTCTCTCCAATTGTGGGCCATAGAAAGCCTATTAATTTTTTTGCTTGATTTGGGTTCCAAAATCTACCTGAAAAAATCACTAAATCAATCAGTGGGAGATAAATATTGGCCTCTGGGCTTGTGTGCCACTCCTGACTCCTGTGTGCGTCCTCTCTCACTCAGTGGGCCATAGAAAGCCTATTTATTTTTATTTGTTTTCTAAATTCTCCCTGAAACAATCATTTCATTTTATTTGGTTTATAAATTCTTCCTTAAAAAATCATTTTTTTTTATTATTTTTTTTTTTCTAAAGTCTCCCTTTTAAAAAAAACAAACAAATCAGTGGGAGATTAATATTTACATTTGCGCTTCAGTGACAGTCCTGCGTGTGTGGCATCTCTCTCATTTGTTGCCACCAACAACAGAGTGTGTAACATTGTGCCTGATTTTCGTTGTGGTCTCACCCACCTGTAAAGGGGTAGCTAAATCATACTGAAGTTATAGCTCACCATGTAAGTTGTGTGACAGCAACAAATACCGTTAGTTTGGTAACGTTTTTAAAACAATGAGGAAGTCTGGTGGAAGAGGTCGTGGCCGGGGGCGTTCATTGTCAGCTGGTAATGAGGGTAGTGGTAGTGGTGGAGCATCAGGTGGTCGTGGGAAAAAAAATATTGCACCTAAGTCTGGAGCTGTGGAGCCAGGTTCGTCGTCTGGCTACACAAGGCCTCGAACGCTCCCTTTTCTGGGAGTAGGAAAACCGCTTTTAAAGCCGGAGCAGCAAGAGCAAGTTTTGGCTTATCTTGCTGACTCAGCCTCTAGCTCTTTTGCCTCCTCTCGTGAAACTGGTAAAAGTAAAAGCAGCGCGTCGTTAGTGGATGTTCACGGTCAGGGACAAGTCGCTTCCTTGTCCTCTAAAGCAAAAACAACAACAGAGAAGAATGCAGCAGGCGACACAACGGGTTACTCCATGGAGCTCTTTACACATACCGTCCCTGGCTTAGAAAGTGAAGCAGTTAACAGTCCATGCCCATTACAAGTTGAATCTGACATGGAGTGCACTGATGCACAGCCACAGCCAGACTACTATGCTGGTCCTTTGACTCAGACCACAACATTGCCCTCGCAGGGTGCTGATCAAGAATCAGACCCTGATGAGACTATGTTGCCCCATCACGAATGCTATACCACCGACCGACACGGTGACACAGACGAAGTTGCACACGAGCTACAAGAAGAGGTAATAGATGACCCAGTTCTTGACCCCGATTGGCAGCCATTGGGGGAACAGGGTGCAGGCGGCAGCAGTTCTGAAGCGGAGGAGGAGGAGCCGCAGCAGGCATCAACATCGCAACAGGTTCCATCTGCCGGGCCCGTATCTTGCCCAAAACGCGTGGCAAAGTCAAAACCTGTTGGAGGACAGCGTGGCCATCCGGTTAAAGCTCAGTCTGCAATGCCTGAAAAGGTATCCGATGCTAGAAAGAGTGCAGTCTGGCATTTTTTTAAACAACATCCAATTGATCAGCGCAAAGTCATCTGTCAAAAATGTTCAACTACCTTAAGCAGAGGGCAGAATCTGAAAAGTCTCAATACAAGTTGCATGCATAGACATTTAACCACCATGCATTTGCAAGCTTGGACTAACTACCAAACGTCCCTTAAGGTTGTAGCACCCTCGGCCAATGAAGCTAGTCATCAACGCAACATCCCTTCCGGCAGTGTAGGGCCACCATTTTCTGCACCACCTGCAGTATCTGTGCAGGTTTCTTTGCCAGGCCAAAGCAGTCAGGGTCAGGGAATCACCAGTTTCGTAGTAGGAAACACTGCATCTAGGGCACCGGCGGCAACAATACCATCTCCCACCGTCTCTCAGTCTGCCATGTCCACCGGCACCCCCGCTAGTTCCACGATCTCCAGCTCTCCAGTCCAGCTCACCCTACATGAGACTAAGGTTAGAAAAAGGAAGTACTTAGCCTCGCATCCGCGTACACAGGGTTTGAACGCCCACATAGCTAGACTAATCTCGTTAGAGATGATGCCCTACCGGTTAGTTGAAAGCGAAGCTTTCAAAGCCCTGATGGACTACGCTGTACCACGCTACGAGCTACCCAGTCGACACTTTTTTTCCAGAAAAGCCATCCCAGCCCTCCACCAGCATGTTAAAGAGCGCATCGTCCATGCACTCAGGCTATCTGTGAGCACAAAGGTGCACCTGACAACAGATGCATGGACCAGTAGGCATGGCCAGGGACGTTACGTGTCCATCACGGCACACTGGGTAAATGTGGTGGATGCAGGGTCCACAGGGGACAGCAAGTTTGGGACAGTTCTGCCTAGCCCACGGTCTAGGAAACAGTTGGCTGTAGCCGTTCGCACCCCCTCCTCCTCCTCCTCGTCCTCCTGCAGAAGCGAGACCTCGTCCGCAGACCGCAGTCGCACAACCACTCCATCCGCAGCTGCCACTGTTGCACACCAGGTCTCCCATTATGGGGCAGCTACTGGCAAACGTCAGCAGGCTGTATTGGCTATGAAGTGTTTGGGCGACAACAGACACACCGCTGAAGTTCTGTCCGAGTTCTTGCAGAAAGAAACGCAGTCATGGCTGGGCACTGTAGATCTTGAGGCAGGCAAGGTAGTGAGTGATAACGGAAGGAATTTCATGGCTGCCATCTCCCTTTCCCAACTGAAACACATTCCTTGCCTGGCTCACACCTTAAACCTGGTGGTGCAGTGCTTCCTGAAAAGGTATCCGGGGTTATCCGACCTGCTCCTCAAAGTGCGTGGACTTTGCTCACATATCCGCCGTTCGCCCGTACACTCCAGCCGTATACAGACCTATCAGCGTTCTTTGAACCTTCCCCAGCATCGCCTAATCATAGACGTTGCAACAAGGTGGAACTCAACACTGCACATGCTTCAGAGACTGTGTGAACAGAGGCGGGCTGTTATGTTTTTGTGGGAGGATACACATACACGGGCAGGCAGTAGGATGGCAGACATGGAGTTGTCAGGTGTGCAGTGGTCGAAGATTCAAGACATGTGTCAAGTCCTTCAGTGTTTTGAGGAATGCACACGGCTGGTTAGTGCAGACAACGCCATAATAAGCATGAGCATCCCCCTAATGCGTCTGCTGATGCAAAGTTTGACGCACATAAAGGATCAGGCGTCTGCAGCTGAGGAAGAGGAAAGCCTTGATGACAGTCAGCCATTGTCTGGCCAGGGCAGTGTACAGGACGAGGTAGCGGGCGAAGAGGAGGAGGAGGACGAGGAGGATGATGGGGATGATTATATTTTTAATGAGGAAGCTTTTCCGGGGCCAGTGGAAATTGTTGGAGCGGCAAGGCCGGGTTCTGGTTTTTGGAGGGACACAAGTGACGTGGATTTGCCTGAAACTGCCCCTCAACCTAGCACAACCACAGATTTGAGAACTGGAACTTTGGGCCACATGGCGGATTATGCCTTACGTATCCTCAAAAGGGACACACGTGTGACGCCCAAGAGACCGGGGTACCCAGCACCGGACCAATGGGGTCTGTCTCTTGAGGGGGGTGTCACGGGTGGCTTGACCCGGTGCTGTGGCCTCAGGCAATGCACAGTGTAAAGGGTATCGTGAGGGAACAGGCACTTACTTGATCAGCAGCAGGTTCTCCCAGCGGTGATGATCCCAATCCTGGATAGATGGCTATTGTCCAAATGAAAGGCTGAGGCACTGAAACGTTTAACCAGTTTACTTTAACAAAAAAGGATTTACAACCAGTCCTGTCACCGGAGTCTGTATGGGAACTCTGAGTTACTTTGACCCTGCCGGGGTCTTCGCCTCTTATTGTACGCAATATCTGTGTGGCCCTGCTGCTGTATGTGAACTGGCTGCCGGCCCAATCTGTCCCCTCCGGGTCCTGGTTCGACGGGCAACCCGAGTCCTTTTATCGGCTTACCCCCTCCAGGAGTACCGCTGAACTCTGTGTCTGTTGCTGCGTCCGACCCTAGTGAAGCTGATATCACCTCACGTTTTTCCTGTTGCTGTATTATATGTAATGAATACAGCCACGGATCCGGTATCCGTCTTTGCGCCTGTTCTGGGTAGTGATTAATGCTACCCGGTTCTCACAATGTCCCTTTTCTCTGTCCCTCTTCTCCTCAGGCCGGTGATTTGGGCCTGGAAACCGTCATAGGGCTGTTAGAAATTCAGCTGTATGACCTCTCACTATCAGCTCCTTAGCCCAACTGCCATTTCTTCTCTCAGACCAGAATGGATCTCTGGAGCTCCCCCTTCTGGCCGGAGGTGGTAGTGCAGTCTTGCTATTTTAGTATTTGTACTTACTGTCAGTAACTATTTTTGTGGCAAATACCCCTAGGGGTGCCACATTCCCCCTTAGTTAAGAACAGTACTCCGGGACTGTGGGACAATAACATTTTGAAATAACAATTAATATGTACAGAGTCTTAAAAATGAAAAGTTACAAAAACCACTCAAGGAAACAAAAATAGAGTTCTGTAAAAAAGTCACTTCAAATAGCGTCCATTAATACAGTTCTATCCTTGAAGGTATTAGGAAAGGCACTGTACTTAGTGTCCAGGAATTTAGTTCCATTTTTCCAACGGAGTTATCAATATAAAGTCTAAAGAAAGTTCAAAAAGAGCAAAAAGCAAAGTTCAAAAAGCAGTCTTTCCGGAGCTTTGATTTAGTGCCTCCGGGCTGATAAAAAGTTCAAGAATATGCAATAAGTTCATACAGACAAGTCTCTGTAGGCACTGGGCTTAAACGTTGCAGACTGATAACAATGACTATACTACATTTTCTGTTTAACTATATACGGCATAACATATATACAATTCACATTATGAGCTTTATAGTTGGTAATCTGCATACCTGGCCGGTAATTGACCCTGGGTACTACGCTGTGATCTACGTAATAGCGGTGTCTCTTCATGTGGTGTACTACTGTCTACTGCGGATGTAGTATCTGCCCGCTCTGCTAAAGATAATTCCACGACTATGGAGTTGGCAAGTCCACCGTGAATGGGATTACTCTGACCAGGAATCTGTTCTTCCTGGCCTGGAACCTCCTGTAGTACGGGGTCAGCCTCTTCCTGTCTTGGGACTTCTGGTATTGGGTTTGGTGTTGGGTAAAAGGCCACCATGGGAACCACTACTGCACCATGGTATGTTAGTAGGGTTTTGGGAAAGTCTCCTATACAGGTGTGATACACTTCCTCTTCTTTTTCCTTTACTGGTTGAACCTGTATGGGTTGAATAACTTCTGGTTCTGGCTGGTCAACGTCTGGCTCTTTCAATGCTTCCGGACATAATTTAAGATTGTCTCTTGACACTAGTACAGATGTTAAGCCTCCGTTTTTGCTAATGAGACACATTTTAGGATTATCCACTCTTGTTGGTAAAACTGAGTAGGGTACGGCTTCCCACTGATTGTCCAGTTTATTGGTTCGACGATTTCTCTTGAGCACTTGGTCACCTGGTCTTAATGGGGTCGCTAGAGCATTCTGGTTGAAAGTTCGCTCTTGTCTTTCTCTAGTTTGCTGAAGGCTTCTTTCCACACTCTCTTGCACTTGGCGATACTGCTTTTGCCGTATGATATCCCAATTGGAGTCTTGGACTTCTGCGTCTGGTTTCAGAATTCCCATTTCTAGATCGATTGGTAATTGGCCGGGTCTTGCACGCATAAGGTAAGCTGGGGTGCAATTGGTGGAACTCACCGGGACATGATTATACAGATCCACCAAGTCAGGCAATTTCTCTGGCCATTGATTCCTTTCTGCCTCAGGTAAAGTCTTTAGTAGTTCTATTACAATATGGTTCATCTTCTCGCATAAGCCGTTTGTTTGTGGATGATAGGCCGTCGTCCGGATCTTTTTGCAACCATACATATTACAGAATTCTCTGAAGATCTCTGATTCAAAGGCTGTACCTTGGTCGGTGAGAACCTGTTCCGGATATCCATGGGGTCTACAAAAGTACGTTTGGAACGCTTTGGCTGCTGTTTTTGCTGTCAGATCTTTTACGGGTACTACTACCAAGAAGCGTGAATAATGGTCCACGATGGTCAAGGCATAGACATAGCCAGACCGGCTTGGTGTCAACTTCACGTGGTCCATGGCTACAAGTTCAAGTGGTTGTTTGGTGATTATGGGCTGCAGTGGTGCTCTTTGGTTCTTTTGATCGTTTCTTCTGAGGTTGCACGGGCCACAATTTCTGCACCACTGTTCGATTGATTTTCTCATCCCGACCCAATAAAATCTTTCTCTTAGAAGTACTTCTAACTTTTTCCAACCGAAGTGACCAGCACCATTATGGTAAGCTTCGAGGACCATCTTGACATCTTGTTTAGGCACGATAATCTGCCAAACCAATTCTCCAATTCTAAATTCTCCCTGAAACAATCATTTCATTTTATTTGGTTTATAAATTCTTCCTTAAAAAATCATTTTTTTTTATTATTTTTTTTTTTCTAAAGTCTCCCTTTTAAAAAAAAACAAACAAATCAGTGGGAGATTAATATTTACATTTGCGCTTCAGTGACAGTCCTGCGTGTGTGGCATCTCTCTCATTTGTTGCCACCAACAACAGAGTGTGTAACATTGTGCCTGATTTTCGTTGTGGTCTCACCCACCTGTAAAGGGGTAGCTAAATCATACTGAAGTTATAGCTCACCATGTAAGTTGTGTGACAGCAACAAATACCGTTAGTTTGGTAACGTTTTTAAAACAATGAGGAAGTCTGGTGGAAGAGGTCGTGGCCGGGGGCGTTCATTGTCAGCTGGTAATGAGGGTAGTGGTAGTGGTGGAGCATCAGGTGGTCGTGGGAAAAAAAATATTGCACCTAAGTCTGGAGCTGTGGAGCCAGGTTCGTCGTCTGGCTACACAAGGCCTCGAACGCTCCCTTTTCTGGGAGTAGGAAAACCGCTTTTAAAGCCGGAGCAGCAAGAGCAAGTTTTGGCTTATCTTGCTGACTCAGCCTCTAGCTCTTTTGCCTCCTCTCGTGAAACTGGTAAAAGTAAAAGCAGCGCGTCGTTAGTGGATGTTCACGGTCAGGGACAAGTCGCTTCCTTGTCCTCTAAAGCAAAAACAACAACAGAGAAGAATGCAGCAGGCGACACAACGGGTTACTCCATGGAGCTCTTTACACATACCGTCCCTGGCTTAGAAAGTGAAGCAGTTAACAGTCCATGCCCATTACAAGTTGAATCTGACATGGAGTGCACTGATGCACAGCCACAGCCAGACTACTATGCTGGTCCTTTGACTCAGACCACAACATTGCCCTCGCAGGGTGCTGATCAAGAATCAGACCCTGATGAGACTATGTTGCCCCATCACGAATGCTATACCACCGACCGACACGGTGACACAGACGAAGTTGCACACGAGCTACAAGAAGAGGTAATAGATGACCCAGTTCTTGACCCCGATTGGCAGCCATTGGGGGAACAGGGTGCAGGCGGCAGCAGTTCTGAAGCGGAGGAGGAGGAGCCGCAGCAGGCATCAACATCGCAACAGGTTCCATCTGCCGGGCCCGTATCTTGCCCAAAACGCGTGGCAAAGTCAAAACCTGTTGGAGGACAGCGTGGCCATCCGGTTAAAGCTCAGTCTGCAATGCCTGAAAAGGTATCCGATGCTAGAAAGAGTGCAGTCTGGCATTTTTTTAAACAACATCCAATTGATCAGCGCAAAGTCATCTGTCAAAAATGTTCAACTACCTTAAGCAGAGGGCAGAATCTGAAAAGTCTCAATACAAGTTGCATGCATAGACATTTAACCACCATGCATTTGCAAGCTTGGACTAACTACCAAACGTCCCTTAAGGTTGTAGCACCCTCGGCCAATGAAGCTAGTCATCAACGCAACATCCCTTCCGGCAGTGTAGGGCCACCATTTTCTGCACCACCTGCAGTATCTGTGCAGGTTTCTTTGCCAGGCCAAAGCAGTCAGGGTCAGGGAATCACCAGTTTCGTAGTAGGAAACACTGCATCTAGGGCACCGGCGGCAACAATACCATCTCCCACCGTCTCTCAGTCTGCCATGTCCACCGGCACCCCCGCTAGTTCCACGATCTCCAGCTCTCCAGTCCAGCTCACCCTACATGAGACTAAGGTTAGAAAAAGGAAGTACTTAGCCTCGCATCCGCGTACACAGGGTTTGAACGCCCACATAGCTAGACTAATCTCGTTAGAGATGATGCCCTACCGGTTAGTTGAAAGCGAAGCTTTCAAAGCCCTGATGGACTACGCTGTACCACGCTACGAGCTACCCAGTCGACACTTTTTTTCCAGAAAAGCCATCCCAGCCCTCCACCAGCATGTTAAAGAGCGCATCGTCCATGCACTCAGGCTATCTGTGAGCACAAAGGTGCACCTGACAACAGATGCATGGACCAGTAGGCATGGCCAGGGACGTTACGTGTCCATCACGGCACACTGGGTAAATGTGGTGGATGCAGGGTCCACAGGGGACAGCAAGTTTGGGACAGTTCTGCCTAGCCCACGGTCTAGGAAACAGTTGGCTGTAGCCGTTCGCACCCCCTCCTCCTCCTCCTCGTCCTCCTGCAGAAGCGAGACCTCGTCCGCAGACCGCAGTCGCACAACCACTCCATCCGCAGCTGCCACTGTTGCACACCAGGTCTCCCATTATGGGGCAGCTACTGGCAAACGTCAGCAGGCTGTATTGGCTATGAAGTGTTTGGGCGACAACAGACACACCGCTGAAGTTCTGTCCGAGTTCTTGCAGAAAGAAACGCAGTCATGGCTGGGCACTGTAGATCTTGAGGCAGGCAAGGTAGTGAGTGATAACGGAAGGAATTTCATGGCTGCCATCTCCCTTTCCCAACTGAAACACATTCCTTGCCTGGCTCACACCTTAAACCTGGTGGTGCAGTGCTTCCTGAAAAGGTATCCGGGGTTATCCGACCTGCTCCTCAAAGTGCGTGGACTTTGCTCACATATCCGCCGTTCGCCCGTACACTCCAGCCGTATACAGACCTATCAGCGTTCTTTGAACCTTCCCCAGCATCGCCTAATCATAGACGTTGCAACAAGGTGGAACTCAACACTGCACATGCTTCAGAGACTGTGTGAACAGAGGCGGGCTGTTATGTTTTTGTGGGAGGATACACATACACGGGCAGGCAGTAGGATGGCAGACATGGAGTTGTCAGGTGTGCAGTGGTCGAAGATTCAAGACATGTGTCAAGTCCTTCAGTGTTTTGAGGAATGCACACGGCTGGTTAGTGCAGACAACGCCATAATAAGCATGAGCATCCCCCTAATGCGTCTGCTGATGCAAAGTTTGACGCACATAAAGGATCAGGCGTCTGCAGCTGAGGAAGAGGAAAGCCTTGATGACAGTCAGCCATTGTCTGGCCAGGGCAGTGTACAGGACGAGGTAGCGGGCGAAGAGGAGGAGGAGGACGAGGAGGATGATGGGGATGATTATATTTTTAATGAGGAAGCTTTTCCGGGGCCAGTGGAAATTGTTGGAGCGGCAAGGCCGGGTTCTGGTTTTTGGAGGGACACAAGTGACGTGGATTTGCCTGAAACTGCCCCTCAACCTAGCACAACCACAGATTTGAGAACTGGAACTTTGGGCCACATGGCGGATTATGCCTTACGTATCCTCAAAAGGGACACACGTGTGACGCCCAAGAGACCGGGGTACCCAGCACCGGACCAATGGGGTCTGTCTCTTGAGGGGGGTGTCACGGGTGGCTTGACCCGGTGCTGTGGCCTCAGGCAATGCACAGTGTAAAGGGTATCGTGAGGGAACAGGCACTTACTTGATCAGCAGCAGGTTCTCCCAGCGGTGATGATCCCAATCCTGGATAGATGGCTATTGTCCAAATGAAAGGCTGAGGCACTGAAACGTTTAACCAGTTTACTTTAACAAAAAAGGATTTACAACCAGTCCTGTCACCGGAGTCTGTATGGGAACTCTGAGTTACTTTGACCCTGCCGGGGTCTTCGCCTCTTATTGTACGCAATATCTGTGTGGCCCTGCTGCTGTATGTGAACTGGCTGCCGGCCCAATCTGTCCCCTCCGGGTCCTGGTTCGACGGGCAACCCGAGTCCTTTTATCGGCTTACCCCCTCCAGGAGTACCGCTGAACTCTGTGTCTGTTGCTGCGTCCGACCCTAGTGAAGCTGATATCACCTCACGTTTTTCCTGTTGCTGTATTATATGTAATGAATACAGCCACGGATCCGGTATCCGTCTTTGCGCCTGTTCTGGGTAGTGATTAATGCTACCCGGTTCTCACAATGTCCCTTTTCTCTGTCCCTCTTCTCCTCAGGCCGGTGATTTGGGCCTGGAAACCGTCATAGGGCTGTTAGAAATTCAGCTGTATGACCTCTCACTATCAGCTCCTTAGCCCAACTGCCATTTCTTCTCTCAGACCAGAATGGATCTCTGGAGCTCCCCCTTCTGGCCGGAGGTGGTAGTGCAGTCTTGCTATTTTAGTATTTGTACTTACTGTCAGTAACTATTTTTGTGGCAAATACCCCTAGGGGTGCCACATTCCCCCTTAGTTAAGAACAGTACTCCGGGACTGTGGGACAATAACATTTTGAAATAACAATTAATATGTACAGAGTCTTAAAAATGAAAAGTTACAAAAACCACTCAAGGAAACAAAAATAGAGTTCTGTAAAAAAGTCACTTCAAATAGCGTCCATTAATACAGTTCTATCCTTGAAGGTATTAGGAAAGGCACTGTACTTAGTGTCCAGGAATTTAGTTCCATTTTTCCAACGGAGTTATCAATATAAAGTCTAAAGAAAGTTCAAAAAGAGCAAAAAGCAAAGTTCAAAAAGCAGTCTTTCCGGAGCTTTGATTTAGTGCCTCCGGGCTGATAAAAAGTTCAAGAATATGCAATAAGTTCATACAGACAAGTCTCTGTAGGCACTGGGCTTAAACGTTGCAGACTGATAACAATGACTATACTACATTTTCTGTTTAACTATATACGGCATAACATATATACAATTCACATTATGAGCTTTATAGTTGGTAATCTGCATACCTGGCCGGTAATTGACCCTGGGTACTACGCTGTGATCTACGTAATAGCGGTGTCTCTTCATGTGGTGTACTACTGTCTACTGCGGATGTAGTATCTGCCCGCTCTGCTAAAGATAATTCCACGACTATGGAGTTGGCAAGTCCACCGTGAATGGGATTACTCTGACCAGGAATCTGTTCTTCCTGGCCTGGAACCTCCTGTAGTACGGGGTCAGCCTCTTCCTGTCTTGGGACTTCTGGTATTGGGTTTGGTGTTGGGTAAAAGGCCACCATGGGAACCACTACTGCACCATGGTATGTTAGTAGGGTTTTGGGAAAGTCTCCTATACAGGTGTGATACACTTCCTCTTCTTTTTCCTTTACTGGTTGAACCTGTATGGGTTGAATAACTTCTGGTTCTGGCTGGTCAACGTCTGGCTCTTTCAATGCTTCCGGACATAATTTAAGATTGTCTCTTGACACTAGTACAGATGTTAAGCCTCCGTTTTTGCTAATGAGACACATTTTAGGATTATCCACTCTTGTTGGTAAAACTGAGTAGGGTACGGCTTCCCACTGATTGTCCAGTTTATTGGTTCGACGATTTCTCTTGAGCACTTGGTCACCTGGTCTTAATGGGGTCGCTAGAGCATTCTGGTTGAAAGTTCGCTCTTGTCTTTCTCTAGTTTGCTGAAGGCTTCTTTCCACACTCTCTTGCACTTGGCGATACTGCTTTTGCCGTATGATATCCCAATTGGAGTCTTGGACTTCTGCGTCTGGTTTCAGAATTCCCATTTCTAGATCGATTGGTAATTGGCCGGGTCTTGCACGCATAAGGTAAGCTGGGGTGCAATTGGTGGAACTCACCGGGACATGATTATACAGATCCACCAAGTCAGGCAATTTCTCTGGCCATTGATTCCTTTCTGCCTCAGGTAAAGTCTTTAGTAGTTCTATTACAATATGGTTCATCTTCTCGCATAAGCCGTTTGTTTGTGGATGATAGGCCGTCGTCCGGATCTTTTTGCAACCATACATATTACAGAATTCTCTGAAGATCTCTGATTCAAAGGCTGTACCTTGGTCGGTGAGAACCTGTTCCGGATATCCATGGGGTCTACAAAAGTACGTTTGGAACGCTTTGGCTGCTGTTTTTGCTGTCAGATCTTTTACGGGTACTACTACCAAGAAGCGTGAATAATGGTCCACGATGGTCAAGGCATAGACATAGCCAGACCGGCTTGGTGTCAACTTCACGTGGTCCATGGCTACAAGTTCAAGTGGTTGTTTGGTGATTATGGGCTGCAGTGGTGCTCTTTGGTTCTTTTGATCGTTTCTTCTGAGGTTGCACGGGCCACAATTTCTGCACCACTGTTCGATTGATTTTCTCATCCCGACCCAATAAAATCTTTCTCTTAGAAGTACTTCTAACTTTTTCCAACCGAAGTGACCAGCACCATTATGGTAAGCTTCGAGGACCATCTTGACATCTTGTTTAGGCACGATAATCTGCCAAACCAATTCATGTGTTTTCGGATTGGTGTACCTTCTACAGAGCTTCCCTTGATACAGGAACATTTTGCCTCTCTCTTTCCAGAGTTGATGCGTCTCTTCTGGGGCATCCTCATCGGGATATGCACTTTGCTCAGTTAACAGTTCCTTCACCAACTTCACAGCCGGATTGCTGTCTTGGGTGTCAGCCCATCTATGGTGTGCTAACGGATTTAAATTCACCTCTTGTTGTTTCTGATAGGTACTTGACTGATGATGTTTTGCCTTGGGATGATGGAAGGCTGGTAGTTCAATTTCTTCAAGCTCCCCCATTTCTTCTTCTACATCTCTCAAGTGTGGCATCCGGGATAGGGCATCGGCATTTCCATTCTTGCGACCTGCTCGATACTTGATCTTGAAGTTGTAATTAGATAACCGGGCTATCCATCGCTGTTCTAATGCACCTAATTTGGCTGTGTCCAGGTGGGTCAACGGATTGTTGTCAGTATAGACAATAAATTCTGCAGCGGCCAGATAGTGTTTGAAACGTTCAGTCACAGCCCAAACTACTGCCAGTAGTTCCAATTTGAAGGAGCTGTAATTTTCTGAATTTCTTTCAGTAGGCCGGAGCTTTCTACTTGCAAAGGCGATGACTTTCTCCCGACCTTCTTGCTCTTTGTGACAGCACCGCTCCTAGTCCCACATTACTGGCATCGGTGTAGAGGATGAAAGGTTGATGGTAATCTGGGTATGCCAGAACCTCTTCTCCGGTTAGTGCCTTCTTTAGTTGTTCAAAGGAGTCTTCCCTTTCGTCGTTCCACTGAAAAGGAGGGTTTCGGTTTGAAGGTTTCTTCGTCTGCCCTACCAAGGTGTCTTGCAAGGGTGCTGCCAACTTGGTAAATCCTTTTATAAATCTGCGATAGTAACCCACCAATCCCAGGAATTGTCTCACTTCTTTTGCGCTGGTAGGTCTTGGCCAATCCCTTATGGCGCTTATTTTCTCGGGATCTGGTGCTACTCCCTCCGAACTCACGATGTGTCCCAGGTACTGTACCTTTGGCTTGAGAAGGTGACATTTGGATGGCTTGACTTTCATGCCATACCTGGATAAGGCTTCGAACACTTCTGCCAGGTCTATTAAGTGTTGTTCGTAAGTCTTTGAGTAGACGATCACATCATCTAGGTACAGGAGGACGGTCTCGAAGTTCTTGTGTCCGAGGCAGCATTCCATCAGCCGCTGGAAGGTACCGGATGCGTTGCAGAGTCCGAACGGCATGCGATTAAATTCACATAGACCCATTGGTGTGGTGAATGCCGTCTTTTCCTTATCTCGCTCAGCCACAGGGACTTGCCAATACCCGCTTGTTAAGTCTAAGGTGGAAAAATAATTAGCAGATTTCAAAGCAGTTAAGGACTCTTCTATCCTAGGCAAGGGGTAGGCGTCTTTATGGGTGATGTTATTAATCTTCCGGTAGTCTACGCACATTCTCATGGTTCCGTCCTTTTTTTTGACAATCACTAGAGGGGCCGCCCAGGGGCTACAGCTGTCTCTTATTACCCCGGCCTGTTTCATCCCCCTCAGCATATCTTTTGCACATTGATAGTGAGCGGGCGGTATGGGTCTATATCTTTCTTTTATTGGGGGATGGTCACTGGTGGGGATTGTGTGTTCTACCCCTTCTATCCGTCCGAAGTCCAATGGGTGTTTACTGAAGACTTGTTCATATTCCGTCACTAGCCTATACACCCCTTGTTTTTGATGGGTAGGTGTTGAATTTATGCCCACGTGTAGCTGTTGGCACCAATCCTCCATTTCTCCATCTGAGCCATTGCCTTCCACCTGACAGGTTGGTTCTAAGGGCTCAATGGTTGTGATGGCATTGTTGTCAACAGTATATAGCTTTGCCATTGTAGCATACCTTGGCAAAGTGACCTCTTCCTCTCCACAGTTCAAAAGTCGTACCGGCACTCGTCCCCGGTGTACCTCGACTATCCCTCGTGCTGTGAGTATAGTGGGCCTGCTGTCGGTGTACACTGGTTCTATTAAGGCTTGATAATCTCGTCCCTTAGTACCAATGGCTGCTCTACACCATACCAGCATTTCTGTTTTTGGTGGGATTACAATAGATGTTGGATCACTTACCCTCACACTGCCGATTTCTCCACCTGCAACTTCTACCTGTTGCCTTAACATCAATACTTTTATTTCCCTCCGGAGAACTCTCTGCTGGCAGGATTGGGCAGTTTCAGCAATTTGCTGTAAGACAGAAATGACTTCGGAAAAGCAGTTCTCTAACACATTCATTCCTATCAATACAGTTGGTTCACAGTTCCGCCGGTCAACATCAACAACAATTATACCCTGTTTCTTCAATTCTACTTTACCAATCTTTATGGTCATCTCCCTGAATCCTAGTTTCGGTACCAACTTACCATTACTGGCCCATATATCTAGTTCAACATCAGAGGGCCCTTTATCAATATCTGCATCAGCCCAGTACCTCTTATAAAGGATATAAGGTATAGATGAAATCTGGGAACCTGTGTCCAGCAAAGCGTTGAGGGGCATTCCGTCCAGCACGATAGGGATAATGGGTCGTCCTCCGATGTACCTGTCGTGCCAGGGTGTTGGGCCTTGAAAGTTCATTCCTGCGAAGCGGCCCGCATTCCCAGGGGATTCCCGTTTAAATCACAATCTCGTGCAAAGTGGCCTGGCTGCTGGCAACGGCGGCAAATGGGCTGTCCATCCGGTTGGTAGCGGTCGCGGGGTCGTCCTCTCCATGTCGGGTATCTCCGGGGTCTCATCCATGGAACACCTTCTCTACGGTTTGACAACTCCATCTTGGGTCCTCTCATCTCCTGCATGGTTTTAGCCATTGAAGCAACAACATCAGTTAAAGAGTCAAGCTTTTGTTGAAGAGCCTCATTAGTACTGGGCCCCAGGGGCTTAGCAATGGCCCCGGACATAGCTGATGTCACTGGTACTCCATGTTGTTGAGGAGCCTCTGCCATGAGTTGCGCAGGATCCTGATCCCGAGGTGCCTCTGCCAGCTGGAGACGTATAACGCTCTCCTTTAATTGGGCAAATGTCAATTCAGGGTTCTTAAAAACAAGCATGCTCACATGCCCCCGGTGAGAAGGGGTGTAGAGTCCCTCAATAAATTGATCTCTTAGCAGTTTATCCGCTCCGGTGTTAAAAATGGGTTCAGCCAGTGTAAGTGATTTAAGGGCTTCCTGCAGGTTTAAGGCAAAGTCTCTCATGCCCTCATTAACTTTTTGTTTGCAATTAAAGAATCGTACTTTAGCTTTGCTGCTGGCAGTGGTTTCAAATGTAGCTTTTAATCCAGCAAATATGCGTTCAACAGTGCCTTTTAGATCAGCTGCCCATGCTGTGACTTCTCGCTTAGCATGGCCACTTAACTGCATCATCAGGAGACTAACACGCTGAACTTCACCCACAGGGAACATGTCAAAATGGGCCAGCATCTTTTCTCTGAAATCGTCAAGGGTATTAGGCTCACCTTCATACATTGGAAGCCATGGGCCACCCGGGGTATATGGCATCAGCACCGGCATGATGGGCGCCACTCCTTGCACCGCTGCGCTACCGGACACTCTATCGACACTCTGTCTTTCAGCTGCATTAGCGTCGCCGGGTGCTGCGGCGTCTCCGTGCTGCGACATACTGTGCCCCCTTAGTTAATCCGGACCCTTCCGGTCCTCCGCTTCCGTCGGGATAGTGTAGATTCGTTCCGCTGTGCAGCAGGATCGATTTTCCCCTTGCTCTGATGTCAGAGCGCTCAGCTTGGTGCCGCCCACAATGACACGCCCCCTGCTGCTCCCACCCACCGCGCTCTGTAATGGCGGATTCTGAAGTTTTTCAGTTAGACTGGGGCTCAGGTGATGGCGTAGCTCAATTAACAGTCTCGTGCCTAACGGTTATGAAGTGA
Source organism: Ranitomeya imitator (assembly GCF_032444005.1). Lineage (NCBI taxonomy): Eukaryota > Metazoa > Chordata > Amphibia > Anura > Dendrobatidae > Ranitomeya > Ranitomeya imitator. The sequence goes on along the minus strand of NC_091287.1, from coordinate 385,915,599 downwards.
TTACCTCAGGGGATGGCGGCCATCTTTACTCCATTATAACCAATGGGGAAAAGTCACTTTCAATAGTTTTCAATGGAGAATGGATTTTTCTTTAATAAAGTCAATTTTCAAGATTTTTCATCCAAGTTTTCACAGTTTTGGGCTCCAATCACGGCACACAATACCCGGTATATGGGCTGGCTAGATCCTGTTCGTGACGCCAATTGTGACGCCCAAGAGACCGGGGTACCCAGCACCGGACCAATGGGGTCTGTCTCTTGAGGGGGGTGTCACGGGTGGCTTGACCCGGTGCTGTGGCCTCAGGCAATGCACAGTGTAAAGGGTATCGTGAGGGAACAGGCACTTACTTGATCAGCAGCAGGTTCTCCCAGCGGTGATGATCCCAATCCTGGATAGATGGCTATTGTCCAAATGAAAGGCTGAGGCACTGAAACGTTTAACCAGTTTACTTTAACAAAAAAGGATTTACAACCAGTCCTGTCACCGGAGTCTGTATGGGAACTCTGAGTTACTTTGACCCTGCCGGGGTCTTCGCCTCTTATTGTACGCAATATCTGTGTGGCCCTGCTGCTGTATGTGAACTGGCTGCCGGCCCAATCTGTCCCCTCCGGGTCCTGGTTCGACGGGCAACCCGAGTCCTTTTATCGGCTTACCCCCTCCAGGAGTACCGCTGAACTCTGTGTCTGTTGCTGCGTCCGACCCTAGTGAAGCTGATATCACCTCACGTTTTTCCGGTTGCTGTATTATATGTAATGAATACAGCCACGGATCCAGTATCCGTCTTTGCGCCTGTTCTGGGTAGTGATTAATGCTACCCGGTTCTCACAATGTCCCTTTTCTCTGTCCCTCTTCTCCTCAGGCCGGTGATTTGGGCCTGGAAACCGTCATAGGGCTGTTAGAAATTCAGCTGTATGACCTCTCACTATCAGCTCCTTAGCCCAACTGCCATTTCTTCTCTCAGACCAGAATGGATCAAGGGGAGTCTCTGGAGCTCCCCCTTCTGGCCGGAGGTGGTAGTGCAGTCTTGCTATTTTAGTATTTGTACTTACTGTCAGTAACTATTTTTGTGGCAAATACCCCTAGGGGTGCCACACACGCATAACAAAAATGATGAACGATGACGATTACTGGTTGGCCTGCCTCCTTGATCCTCGCTATAAAGGCAAATTGCAAAATATAATGCCACATGAGAACTTGGAACTAATATTAGCAACCAAACAATCAACTCTTGTTGACCGTTTGCTTCTGGCATTCCCTGCACACAGCGCCCGTGATCGTTCTAACACGAGCTGCAGGGGCCAGCAGACCAGAGGTGTTAGAGGGGCAGAAATCAGAAGTGGCATTGGCCAGAGGGGTTTTCTGACCAGGTTGTGGAGTGATTTTGCTATGACCGCAGACAGGACAGGTACTGCAGCATCAATTCAAAGTGACAGGAGACAACATTTGTCCAGTATGGTTACTAACTATTTTTCATCCCTTATCGACGTTCTCCCTCAACCGTCATTCCCATTTGATTACTGGGCATCAAAATTAGACACCTGGCCAGAATTGACAGAATATGCATTGCAGGAGCTTGCTTGCCCGGCAGCTAGTGTCCAATCAGAAAGAGTATTCAGTGCTGCAGGTTCAATACTAACAGAAAAAAGGACTCGTCTGGCTACCCAAAATGTAGATGATCTAACCTTCATTAAAATGAACCACAACTGGATTTCGAAATCTTTTGCCCCACCTTGCCCGGCTGACACCTAGCTTTCCTATGTAAAGGTCTTGCCTGTGGACTATTCTGAACGACTTTTCCAATCTCGTAATTTGCAGCACCTGATTGTCCAGCATCCGACATGTTAACACCTCCCTAAATGGCCAAACTCCCCCCACGGGGCCGTGGTCTCGCCACTTGGCGCAAGCACCCGTGAGAGTACTGTTTGTCTGAGGAGGTGGGTGTGCCCGCTTTTGGTCGACGGCACTGCCACTAGGTCCCTCATAGTACAATAAAGTGTCTGGCGGTGGTGGTGCGCACCCAACGTCAGACACACCGTTGTAATATGAGGGGCCCTGGGCCTGTACCGCCGGCCACAAGACAGTCCCCCCCCCCAGCTCAAACAGTGCTCTACCACTTGCAAAATTTTCTCTCACAGCTCCACCAATGTTTAGTCTATGCGCTGACATCCTTCAATGCCTGGCACTGTCAATACCATTGTATTGACATTTTTCTTATGTTAGGCCTTCGAAGCCTGTCTGCGGTCACTCCTTCCACTAGGCCTCCACTGACCTGTCTACTGCTGCCCGTGTTCCCCTGGAACCAATTTTAAATTGCCTACAGCCCAATTTTTGTTATGTTAGGCCTTCGAAGCCTGTCTGCGGCCCGTTCTTTCCACTACTACTACACTGACCTGGCTACTGCCGCCCGTGTTCCCCTGGAACCAATTTAAAATTGCCGACAGCAAGCCCAATTTATTATGTTAGGGCTTCGAAGCCTGTCTGTGGTCCCTCCTTCCACTAGGCCTCCACTGACCTGTCTACTGCTGCCCGTGTTCCCCTGGAACCAATTTTAAATTGCCTACAGCCCAATTTTTGTTATGTTAGGCCTTCGAAGCCTGTCTGCGGCCCGTTCTTTCCACTACTACTACACTGACCTGGCTACTGCCGCCCGTGTTCCCCTGGAACCAATTTAAAATTGCCGACAGCAAGCCCAATTTATTATGTTAGGGCTTCGAAGCCTGTCTGCGGTCCCTCCTTCCACTAGGCCTCCACTGACCTGTCTACTGCTGCCCGTGTTCCCCTGGAACCAATTTTAAATTGCCTACAGCCCAATTTTTGTTATGTTAGGCCTTCTAAGCCTGTCTGCGGCCCATTCTTTCCACTACTACTACACTGACCTGGCTACTGCCGCCCATGTTCCCCTGGAACCAATTTTAAATTGCCTACAGCCAGCCCAATTTATTATGTTAGGGCTTCGAAGCCTGTCTGCGGTCCCTCCTTCCACTAGGCCTCCACTGACCTGTCTACTGCTGCCCGTGTTCCCCTGGAACCAATTTTAAATTGCCTACAGCCCAATTTTTGTTATGTTAGGCCTTCTAAGCCTGTCTGCGGCCCGTTCTTTCCACTACTACTACACTGACCTGGCTACTGCCGCCCGTGTTCCCCTGGAACCAATTTAAAATTGCCGACAGCAAGCCCAATTTATTATGTTAGGGCTTCGAAGCCTGTCTGCGGTCCCTCCTTCCACTAGGCCTCCACTGACCTGTCTACTCCTGTCCGTGTTCCCCTGGAACCAATTGTAAATTGCCTACATCCCAATTTTTGTTATGTTAGGCCTTCGAAGCCTGTCTGTGGCCCGTTCTTTCCACTACTACTACACTGACCAGGCCACTGCTGCCCGTGTTCCCCTGGAACCAATTTAAAATTGCCGACAGCAAGCCCAATTTATTATGTTAGGGCTTCGAAGCCTGTCTGCGGTCCCTCCTTCCACTAGGCCTCCACTGACCTGTCTACTGCTGCCCGTGTTCCCCTGGAACCAATTTTAAATTGCCTACAGCCCAATTTTTGTTATGTTAGGCCTTCGAAGCCTGTCTGCGGCCCGTTCTTTCCACTACTACTACACAGACCAGGCCACTGCTGCCCGTGTTCCCCTGGAACCAATTTTAAATTGCCTACAGCCAGCCCAATTTATTATGTTAGGCCTTCGAAGCCTGTCTGCGGTCGCTCCTTCCACTAGGCCTCCACTGACCTGTCTACTGCTGCCCGTGTACCCCTTGAACCAACATCAGAAAATATAAAAATAAGTATTTTGCTTATAAAAAAGAAAATACTGGAGAGATATCAAATGCAGACATTTTAACATTAAAAACAAACACATACAACAAAAATCTGGTACAGTACTAAAAATGGCCACCAGCTACAATAACTTTCTCCTGCAAGTAGTTAACTGAAAGTTTTTTTCAATTTAAAACACAGATATGGCATCCACCGAGTGTTGTCCTGTCGCGTCTTCTTTATATTATTGCCAAGAAGATGCAAAACAATGAAAATAATAAAATCATTATTTACCAAAAAAATAGAGTAAGTCAAAACCACATTGCAAATAAACATTCATTACAAATAAAGAAGCAGGGCGCGTCCGAGGGTGAGTATATACCTAATAAGAATATAATCACCCTCGGACGCGCCCTGCTTCTTTCCAACAGCCTTCCTTCCTAAGAATCAGCCCTTCCGTGGTGTAGAGAGAGGGTGTGTTACACTCCAAGGTGTTCCCCAGGTTGCCTTTCCTGAGCTTCGATCTTCATGCTCTCGTTTAGTAGTTGTCGGAAAGTAGGCTGCATTAGGCCTACAAAATGGGTATCGGGTGGAGAGAGATGGTGTGTTACACTCCAAGGTGTTCTCCAGGTTTCCTCGCCATTGCTTCGATCTTCCGACTCTCGTTTAGTAGTTGTAGAAAACTACACTGCATTAGGCCTACAAAATGGGTATCGGGTGGAGAGAGATGGTGTGTTACACTCCAAGGTGTTCCCCAGGTTTCCTTGCCATTGCTTCGGTCTTCCGACTCTCGTTTAGTAGTTGTAGAAAACTACACTGCATTAGGCCTACAAAATGGGTATCGGGTGGAGAGAGATGGTGTGTTACACTCCAAGGTGTTCCCCAGGTTTCCTTGCCATTGCTTCGGTCTTCCGACTCTCGTTTAGTAGTTGTAGAAAACTACTCTGCATTAGGCCTACAAAATGGGTATCGGGTGGAGAGAGATGGTGTGTTACACTCCAAGGTGTTCCCCAGGTTTCCTTGCCATTGCTTCGGTCTTCCGACTCTCGTTTAGTAGTTGTAGAAAACTACACTGCATTAGGCCTACAAAATGGGTATCGGGTGGAGAGAGATGGTGTGTTACACTCCAAGGTGTTCCCCAGGTTTCCTTGCCATTGCTTCGGTCTTCAGACTCTCGTTTAGTAGTTGTAGAAAACTACACTGCATTAGGCCTACAAAATGGGTATCGGGTGGAGAGAGATGGTGTGTTACACTCCAAGGTGTTCCCCAGGTTTCCTTGCCATTGCTTCGGTCTTCCGACTCTCGTTTAGTAGTTGTAGAAAACTACACTGCATTAGGCCTACAAAATGGGTATCGGGTGGAGAGAGATGGTGTGTTACACTCCAAAGTGTTCCCCAGGTTTCCTTGCCATTGCTTCGGTCTTCCGACTCTCGTTTAGTAGTTGTAGAAAACTACACTGCATTAGGCCTACAAAATGGGTATCGGGTGGAGAGAGATGGTGTGTTACACTCCAAGGTGTTCCCCAGGTTTCCTTGCCATTGCTTCGGTCTTCCGACTCTCGTTCAGTAGTTGTAGAAAACTACACTGCATTAGGCCTACAAAATGGGTATCGGGTGGAGAGAGATGGTGTGTTACACTCCAAGGTGTTCTCCAGGTTGCCTTTCCAGAGCTTCGATCTAAATGCTCTCGTTTAGTAGTTGTTGGAAACTACACTGCATTAGGCCTACAAAATGGGTATGGGGTGGAGAGAGATGGTGTGTTCCACTCCAAGGTGTTCTCCAGGTTGCCTTTCCTGAGCTTCTATCTTCAGGCTCTCGTTAAATTGTGGTTAAATGGAACAACTGCATTTGGCGTACTAGTTGGTTTGGGGCCTACTAACAGTGTCTGCCGCTCCTTGCTGTTCTCCTGGTTTCCTGTCCTGAAATTCCGTTTTCAGGCGCTCGTTAAGTAGTTGTTAATGTTAGACTGCATTTGGCCTACTAGTTGGGTTGGGGCCTACTATCGGTGTCTGCCACTCCTTGCTGTTCTCCTCCACTGAACAAAGCTGTGCCGCCTGTTTACTACGGTTGCCAATTTTGAACTGCATTTCGACTACTTACTGATTTGGGCCTACTCTCTGTGTCAGCCTCTCATTCCAGTTGTCCTCCACTGCAATGCCCCCTGGTTATTCCTGTGTTACCAATTTTGAACTGCATTTAGCCAACTTTATTCTTTGGGCCTATATCTGTGTTTCCTCCTCATCCTGCCCATTGCCCAGCCAGTGATAGATGAGTCTGCTGGTACATTGACCCATAACGCAACATTCCCCGTGCATGCTACACAACAACATTGTGACCCTGCTGAAAGTCAGGTTGCTCTTCCCGCATACCATACCACCTTACACGGGGACAAAGAGGAAGGTGCAGATGAAAGTGCAGGTTCCTTCATCAGGTGGGGGGAGGAATACTAGTTGGCGACGTCACTGGCACAGGGCCTCTCATAGTACGCAAAAGTGTTGCTGCCGGTGGGAGGCGCCCCCGCCGTGCAATCACACCGCTGTACTTTGAGGGGCCCTGTGCCAGTGCCAATGCCAACGAGTGGGCCCCCCCTGCTTGCTCAGGTTCACAGCACTTGCAAAGTTGAAATACTTACCTCTCCCTGCTCCACTGCCGTGACGTGGTCCAGATTTCCTGGGCCCACTAATTACTTGAACCAGCCCTACCCACCACAACTTTAGCCAAATGACCCCCAATTTCAAATGCCTTCCAATTATTATAAGGTAAATTACGCTTGACAAGCTTCATTAAGAAGAATGGATGGTTTTGACATTAAAATGGGCACTCTAGGTGTTTTCCTGGCCCCCACTCACTGCCGACTATGCTGCCCCATTGACTTGCAATGGGTTTCGTGTTTCGGTCGATCCCGACTTTACGTCATAATCGGCCGATTTCACTCGAACCGACTTTTGAGATAGTCGGGTTTCGCGAAACCCGGCTCGACTCTAAAAAGGTCAAGGTCGCTCAACTCTAGCCGTCGCTGATTGGTCGAGGCAACCTTTATGACATCATCGTCGCCATGCTGTGCCCGTCGCTGATTGGTCCTCATATGAACTCGAGCGTGGGAACTTTTCAGAATATTTTCCCAGCAGCTCCTGCCTGTAAAATAATTTAACCCCTTCAGATGGATTTACAGCGTGGGCCGTGACAGATCATCGGAAGGTATGAGATATTGTTGTTTTTTTATTTTTCCTTTGTTACAGAGCGAGGGTCTTCAGGTGGATTACCAGGATAATAAAATATTCCAACAACCTGTGTTTTTATTTCATTAAAAGACTTTGTAATAATGTGTGTGTGTTTTTTAACCATTTTATACAATTGGATTAATAATGGATAGGTGTCATAATTGACGCCTCTCCATTATTAATCTGGCTTAATGTCACCTTACAATAGCAAGGTGACATTAACCCTTTATTACCCCATATCCCACCGCTACACGGGAATGGGAAGAGAGTGGCCAAGTGCCAGAATAGGCGCATCTTCCAGATGTGCCTTTTCTGGGGTGGCTGGGAGACAAATAACCATGGACCCTCTCCAGGCTATTAATATCTGCCCTCAGTCACTGGCTTTACTACTCTGGCGGAGAAGATTGGGTGGGAGCCCACGCCAAATGTTTCCGCCATTTAACCCTTTAATTTAATAGCTAGAGCGCCCAAATTTTGCACATACACACTACTAACATTATTAGTGTGGAATATGCAAAACAAGTGGGGATATGAGATGGTTTACTGTATGTAAACCATGTCTCATATCATGTCGGGTTTAGGAAGGAGATAGCAAAAGCCGGCAATTGAATTACCGGCTTTAAAGCTATCTCGCGCTGGATGAAATGTTAGTATATATACATTTATGTGTCTCAATGACATTATATATATATATATATATATATATATATATATATATATACCTATTATATGTGTACACATTTATTCTACCTATTCTATTGTAAGCTGTCAGTGTGATTTTACTGTACACACCACTGAATTGCCGGCTTTTCTCTCTAAGGCTCCTTTCACACTGGCGTTTTTTGCAATACATCGCAATGCATCGTTTAGGGGCAAAAACGCATCCTGCAAAGTTGTTTGCAGGATGCGTTTTTGCCCCATAGATTAACATTAGCGTCGCATTGCGATGTATTGACACACGTTGCAACCGTCGTGCGACGGTTGCGCCGTGTTGTGGCGGACCGCCGGGAGCAAAAAACGTTACATGTAATGTTTTTTGCTGCCGACGGACCGCTTTTTCCAACCGCGCATGCGCGGCCGGAACTCTGCCCCCACCTCCCCACACCTTACAATGGGGCAGCGGATGCGCAGGAAAAATGCATCCGCTGCCTCTGTTGTGCCTCCGTCTCACTGCTAGCGTCAGAACCTCGGCCCAACGCACTGCGACGGGCCGAGTCCGATGCTAGTGTGAAAGTAGCCTAACACCACTGCGTATTTCTCGCAAGTCACACTGCTGGTCCGTGTGTAATCCGTATTTTTCTTGCCACCATAGACTTTCATTGGCGATTTTTTTGCACAATACGGTGACAAACGCAGCACGCTGCGATTTTTTACGGCCGTACAAGACCGTATAATACGGATCAGTAAAATACGGCTGATAGGAGCTGGGGCATAGAGAAGAATTGGGCCGTGTGTTATGCGTATTTTACGGATGTATTTTCTGCATTCATACGTCCATAAAACTCGCCAGTGTGACGCCGGCCTAAAAGTTTCAGTACTTTGAAACATTATTATTTTTGCAAATATAAAGATGCAGAATATGTTACTAAGGAAGCTTAGTAAGGAAACTTAGTAACAAATCAAATAACTAAAATGTGTCTAAACACTATTGTGAATTATAAACAGTTACAGAAATTGAACTACAAAATTTGGTCCTCATTCAGTGACAACAACTCTTTTTTGCTTGTGTCTTGCACTCCTGCATCGGATCATCTCTTTAAATTGTCCAACTGTAATCTGAAAGCATTTTCTTGGAAACCTTTTCTCCATAGCTGCAATATCTTAGTGAAATCGCTCACCATGCTCGTCACCCACTGCTGCGCAGTTTGTTGGAAAAGAGTCTAGATGTGAATATAATAAATCTTTAAGGACATGTTACAGCCGAGATCCTTATATGTTTTGAGGTGATTTTCCACCAACTCTTCATAGTTATCTGCTCTTGAATTTACCAAAAAAGTAGTTACCACTAATGCGAATACAACCCATGCAGCCATTTCCTTGCACAGCAACAAACTCCTGCAAGAAACTTCTCATCTTCAAGAAGCTTATGAATTTGAGTTCCAGTAAGGACTCCTTTGTTTATCTTTGCTGCACTCATCCTTGGAAATGTATCAATTAAATACTTGAATGTTTTTGCATTTTTATCCTCACTAGACCCAACTTGATATACAATTGTGGTAACAAAATTGTATGTGGGTCAACAAGTGATGGATGCAGGACATTTTTACTCCCTGGCAGAAGTGAATGTCAGACAGGTCAGTCTCTATCATTGTAGTAATAATTAGGGTTGAGCGACCTTTACTTTTATAGGATCGGGTCGGGTTTCACGAAACCCGACTTTTTCAAAAGTCGGGTCGAGTGAAATCAGCCGATCCTATAAAAAAGTCGGGGTCGGGGTCGGCCGAAACTCGAAACCCAATGCAGTGCATTGGGTTTCCAATGGTTCCCAGGGTCTGAAGGAGCGGAAACTCTCCTTCAGGCCCTGCGATCCATATTTAAGTGTAAAATAAAGAATTAAAATAAAAAATATTGCAATACTTACCCTCTGACACGCCCTGGTACTAACCGGAACCTTCCTTCCTTCGAATCAGCGCTTCCAGGACCTGGCGGTGACGTCGTGGTGACGTCGCGGCTTGTGATTGGTCGCGCGGCCGCCCATGTGACCGCTCGCGCGACCAATCACAAGCCGCGACGTCACCGAAGGTCCTGGAAGGGCTGATTCTTAGGAAGGAAGGCTGCCGGAAAGAAGCAGGGCGCGTCCGAGGGTGAGTATATACCTAATAGGAATATAATCACCCTCGGACGCGCCCTGCTTCTTTCCGGCAGCCTTCCTTTCTAAGAATCAGCCCTTCCAGGACCTTCGGTGACGTCGCGGTGACATCGAGGCTTGTGATTGGTCGCGCGAGCAGTCACATGGGCGGCCGCGCGACCAATCACAAACCGCTACGTCATTGCGACGTCACCGCCAGGTCCTGGAAGCGCTGATTCGAAGGAAGGAAGGTTCCGGTTAGTACCAGGGCGCGTCAGAGGGTAAGTATTGCAATATTTTTTATTTTAATTCTTTATTTTACATTAAATATGGATTCCGATACCGATTTCCGATATTGCAAACATATCGGGAATCGGGATCGGAATTCCGATACCATATTCAGAAGATCGCCGACTTCATGGCCGACCCCACACAGGGGTCGGGTCGGGTTTCATGAAACCCGACTTTGCCAAAAGTCGGCGACTTCTGAAAGTGGCCGACCCGTTTCGCTCAACCCTAGTAATAATCTCTTGCACAACTATACCACTCAAACAGAAAGCAGCACAACCTTGTGTATCCACTCTGAAGACCAAGTAAGAGGGCAACCACCTTTAACCCCTTCATGACCCCAGCTTTTTTCGGCTTTACGTTTTTGTTTTTCACTCCCCTCCTTCCCAAAGCCATAACGTTTTTATTTTTCCATCAATATGGCCATGTGAGGGCTTATTTTTTGCAGGACAGGGTGTACTTTTGAACGACATCATTGGTTTTACAATGTTTGTACTAGAAAACAGAAAAAAAAATTACAAGCAAAAAAAGTGCAATCCCACACTTGTTTTTTGTTTGGCTTTTTTGCTAGGTTCACTAAATGCTAAATCTGACCTGCCATTTTGATTCTCCAGGTCATTACGAATTTGTAGACACCAAACTTGTCTAGGTTCTTTTTTATCTAAATGGTAAAAAAAAATTCCAAACTTTGCTAAAAAAATAAAAAAAATTTAGCAATTTTCTGATACCCGTAGTGTCTCCATTTTTCGTGTTCTGGGGTCGGGTGAGGGCTTATTTTTTGCGTGCTGAGCTGACATTTTTAATGATACCATTTTGGTGCAGATGCATTCTTTTGATGACCTGTTATTGCATTTTAATGCAATGTCGAGGTGACCAAAAAAATATAATTCTGGCATTTCAATTTTTTTTTCGCTGCACTGTTTAGCGATCAGGTTAATCCTTTCTTTTTATTGATAGATTGGGTGATTCTGAACACGGCGATACCAAATATGTGTAGGTTTGATTTTTTTTTTACTGTTTTATTTTGAATGAAGCAAAAGGGGAGTGATTTAAACTTTTATTTTTTTTATTTTTTTCATATTTTTAGAAACATTTTTTTAAACTTTTGCCATGCTTCAATTGCCTCCATGGGAGGCTAGAAGCTGGCACAATTCGATCGGCTCTGCTACATAGGAGCGATGCATAGTTCGCTCCTATCTAGTAGGGCAGCATGGTGGCTCAGTGGATAGCACTACAGCCTTGCAGCGCTGGAGTCCTGGGCTCTAATCCCACCTTGGATGACATCTGCAAGGAGTTTGTATGTTCTCCCCATGTTTGCAAGGGTTTCCTCCGGGTACTGATCCCACATTCCAAAGACATACTGATAGGGAATTTTAGATTGTGAGCCCCATCAGGGACAGCGATGATAATGTGTGCAAAAACTGTAAAGCGCTGCAAAATATGTTAGCGCTATATAAAAATAAAGATTATTATTATTAGATTTACTGCATTGCTATGAGCGCCGACCACAGGTTGGCGCTCATAGCAATCCGGCATTAACAACCATAGAGGTCTCAAGGAGACCTCTGGTTGTTATGCCGACACATCGCTGATCCCCTATCTCGTGACGGGGGTCAGCAATGCGCTCATTTCCTGCCCGATGGCTGGAAGCGCTAGTTAAATGCCGCTGTCAGCATTTGACAGCGGCATTTGACTAGTTAATAGTGGCAAGTGGATCGCGATTCCACCTGCCGCTATTGTGGGCACATGTCAGCTGTTCAAAACAGCTGACATGTCCGGTCTTTGATGCGGGCTCAACACCGAAGCCCGCATCAAAACAGGGGATCTGACCTCAGACGTACTACCCGTCCGAGGTCAGAAAGGGGTTAAGTCACCACAGAGGGTACACAAATATTAGTCACAGTTTAGACACCTAAATAGCTGTTTCGCATTAGCAGAGGTTTCTTCCATGTGGACTGCATAATTAGCTGGAATTGAAGGTAATGTATTGCCTTTATGCAGCAAAACCATTTTTAGGCTTGTTTTGAATGAATCGATGAAGAACCTTCATTCCTCTTGCATATGACTTATGTTCAGAGTTTACATTAAACTTTTGGTGTTTTGAATGCCACAAGATTGCCCTCCGTGAAGATCTTTATCACAGTTGCAGAACAAAGAAATCTGAACATCGCCCACAAGGAGATTCTACTACTCTAGCCTGGAACCTAAAAGCCCAGCCATACTCTTGGGCAGACCCAAATGTCTAACAAGATCATTCAGTTTACTTTGTTTTAGGAGGGTTTCACACGTCAGTGGCTCCAGTACATGAGGTGACAGTTTCCTCATGTACCGGAGCCACTGACACACGTAGACGCATTAAAATTAATGCATCTGTGCAGATGTCATTGATTTTTTGTGGACCGTGTCTCCGCGTGCCAAACACGGAGACATGTCAGTGTTCGTGGGAGCGCACGGATTACACGGACCCATTAAAGTCAATACTCACGTACCGGAGCCACTGACGTGTGAAACCGGCCTTATTGTGTTTCTTTAAAAAAAAAAAACATTTCCACAATTAGAATGTTTTTAAGGAAAAAGCTAGTGATTTTTTTGTATCTCTGCATCCCAGGTTCCATAATGTGTTTTTTTACCTGATGAAACCTTGATTTTAACTGTATGAGATGCAGTATATCCTTATGGGTGTTTATTCATGTACAAAAATGTATTAACACGTTTTTAAATTTTAGGGGGAGAGTTTGTGGAGAAAAATAAGCCATATTTATAATGCAATATGCTGCACAACATAAACATTTATTTTAGACTATCGGTTTGTGATATTTATGCTCGCATTTTATAACATACAATTTAAATAATGACATTTTTTCATAAAATGTATTTTTTTTTTTTTTACTTAAAATGATTTTTTTCTTACTTTTTTCATTTTATTTTACTTTTATTTTATCATTTGAATGCTTGCACAATGTTTTGGAATACACAGTATTCCACAGACTTTATAGCCTGTCATGCCTCTAGAATGGCCTAATAGGCAGATGCTGATGACAGACCCGGGGGATATTGTGAAAGTGGTTTTCCACCACATACATATTCCCTATTCTTTGAATAGGTCATCAGTGTCAGATTGTGTGAGTCAGACACATGATGCACCCAAGACAAACTGTTATTACTTTTGGCGGCGGACAGATGTTAGCATTTTATGGTGCGAAACATCAGGGCTCCATCACACAATTGTGTCGCTGCCTGGTATTGCAAATCAGCTCTTAGTCAAACAGTGAGAGCTGATCTTCAGTATTTGGCAGTCGTGACAATCTCCATCAGTTCTTAATAACTGGTCTCAGTGTCCACATACTGTAGTGCAAACATCACGCCTGAGGTCAATGATTGAGCAAAAAAGGGGAGAAGCCAGCGCAGCCTAAGGTTAAGACGCAATACATAAAGTGCAAATGCACATATTAATTTCTAACTGTATTATCAAAATGAGACATTTAGCAAACAATTGATCAATTCTTTGAGCCACCCTGCCTCTTCACGGCAATCTCATATTGGGGCAGTCCTACACTACGTTTTTTATATTCGCTGTGCCATAAAGGCCTCCTAAATGAACTAAAAGCAAGACCACATTAAAAGCATGCTGTACCTGGAGCATTACTGAGTCACCCCCATGGCGCCAGAGTAGGCAAGCGAGGATAAAGGTTGACCAGGTCCAGACAGACATTTCGGATCCAACCTCCACACTGCCCATCCACTGCCCATCCATTGCTCTGAGGTCAATGATTGACCTATTTTAATAAATAAATGTAGGGTGCTCTCCTAGTAAAAATAGGCTGATGAATGTTGTCCATATGATAGGTACCATACAGCATGCTTTGAAACCTGACAGTAATCTTGTAATACCACCGTTATACACTTAACAGGTAAAGGGGTTGTCTTTTCTTAGGCTACAAAGACTGCACCTTTGTGAATCCTCATATCATGCTCACTGCATGTTCTGATGATTTTCCAATGCCGTAGCCTGGAGAAGGTGGTCATGTGTGTGAGATTTGTATTTTTCCAGCCACATTCCGACTAAACTGTGTCTGGCCTCATTTAATGCTCTTTGAGCGAGGTCATGCCCATCTAATCGGCATATGACCGCATATAAGCAAATCACGTAATATACTTGGGGTCACTCGCCTGTCACTCCCGATACCAGCACTGGAGAAAGCTCACAGCTCACAGTGCATACTATGTCAGGATTCATAATTCTGCAATCGCACTTAGTGACAACCCCATAAATCAACGGCAGTCTGTGAAATAAAAAGCAATCGCTTCTCCTCCAGAGTCAATAACTCTCTTTGTAACTTATAGATTTGGCAGAAAGGGGTAACCACCTCTATTAACTCATAATTCAATAAGAGTATATTTCAAAATGGGTTTTTGAAATGGAATCAGTGTTGGACTGAGGTGCTAAGGACTCACCAGTAACATTGACTTTGGGGGGCCCACTTTTCACCTGCATACAAATATATTATACTACCTTCATTCACAAATGTAACTATATCTCTATATCATAATAAGCTGGGTAATTTGGTTAATAAATGATGATATGCTGTTTTTTCTGTACAGAGTGAATCAAGTGAATTATGCCAAGTACTGCCCATACAATGGGGTTGGGCGCCCAGATCTGCACAGGGGCCACCAGGGGATTCCCATGTTAACCTTTGGACAATCCGAGCCTGAATGGAATAACCATGTTAGGCGGCTGCCTTAAGATTTTTTTTCTTAGGTGTATCCACAACTGCCACAGTTGCTTTTATACAAGATAAACAAACTCATTTGCTTAGAAAATTGTGCTAAATTGGGATGGAATACTGTTCTGCATTCTCTTCTTTGAGGACAAACTGGGTTACATGTTTTAGATGAAATTGTCCATCAAGAGCTCAGAAGAAAAGGTTTATATCATATTATTTCATCCAGGAGCTCATGAATCATAAACAGCTTCACTGAACCAAAACATTGCTTCTAATCTAGTCAATTTATTCTGCATTCCATTCCAAGAAAGTTTGCACATTAGTAATGTAAAGCAATGAGATGGTTTTAAAATAGTTCTTGTTCTATCTAAAGAAATAATAAAAGTCCATTCAGCTAGTGTTCTCAGTTAAACCTTAATGAGATATGATTCCATGTTTTGACCATCAATTATTGTCAAACAGCACATTATTTGAGTTCTAGATATTTTGGCTCACATTTTAAAAACAGTCAAATTGATTTTCAAAGCACTGTGCAGTATATATACTCGCCTTATACATTTACACACAATTTTATATTTGCAATATATGGAGCATGTCCATTACCTAATTGCATATAAGCATGCAGTACACAGTATATGCTTTTATTGATTGCATTAATACAATCAAGAAATAACCAGATTTAGGCATCTGTATGACATCTGATGATTCTCCCATGCAAGAGCATCAGATATATGTTAATGACTAGTGTTGAGCATTCCGATACTGAAAATATCGGGTATCGGCCGATATTCGCTGTATCGGATTTCCGATACTGAGTTCCGATATTTTTAAGATATCGGATACCGGAATCGGAAGTTCCCATAGTGCAATGATGCACTATAATGGAGTGTACGCGGTGCGTGGGCAGAGACTGCGTGTCTGTGTGTGACCGTGGGGGTCTGTGTGGGCCTGTCGGGGGTCTGTGTGAGCCTGCCAGGGGTCTGTACGGGCCTGCCGGGGGTCTGTGCGGGCCTCTCGGGGGTTGTGTGTGTGTGTGCATGCATTGTCCGATGGGACTACAAGTCCGATCGGGCTATGCCTGTTACAATGACAGTGATTGACACATTAGCCAATGATGGGACAGTAGTAGTCCCATCATCTGGCTAATGTGTTGAATGTAAAAAAAAACATACATACATACATACATACATATAGCCATAGAGTACATATAACATAGATTACATACTCACCATCACTTGTCACTTTGTTCCCCGAAGCCAGTGTCATCTGTAAAAAATATGAAAATAACAAACAACCAATATACTCCCTGATCCACAGAAATCCACGAGTGTCCCATGTCGATCTCCCATGGAAAACGGCAGCATCAGCTGATGCGACCACTCTCTAGTGGCCTCAAGGAATACAATGACGGGAGGAAGGTATCCTTCCGCACTGTATTCTTTGGCCGCTGTAAAAAAATAGTCCCTAGTCTCACTTTTGGCATTGCTGTGTGAAAAATTTCCCACGCAGCAAATGCCATAAAGTGAGACTCTGAACTATAGTAACCTCTCAGTGATGCACTGCAGGAGCCATTGTCTCCTGTCACCTGTCAATGTGTCACTGAAAGTCCTATAGAGCAGTGACATCAGCCGATGTCACTGTTCTATAGGGGAGATTGTCGTGGGACACTAGTT
This sequence comes from Ranitomeya imitator, assembly GCF_032444005.1. Classification (NCBI taxonomy): domain Eukaryota; kingdom Metazoa; phylum Chordata; class Amphibia; order Anura; family Dendrobatidae; genus Ranitomeya; species Ranitomeya imitator. The sequence continues at coordinate 385,899,150 of NC_091287.1, read as the reverse complement.
ATTAATTGGACCACGGTGGACAGGTAGTATACGGTTTATTATTTTACGTTTTTGCAGGTGCTGAAGTATGGTAAGTATGGTTAAATTAAGAATATTAAAATACTTTTTTCTGGCTGTGTCTTTATTTTTTTTTAAACTCTTTCACTACACTAGGATTAATAATGGATAGGCGTCTTATTGACGCCTCTCCATTATTAACCCGGCTTAATGTCACCTTACAATAGCAAGTTGACATTAACCCCTTATTACCCCATATCCCACCGCTACATGGGAGTGGGAAGATAGGGGCTATGTGCCCGAATTGGCGCATCTTATAGATGCGCCATTTCAGGGGCGGCTGCGGACTGGTATTTGTAGCCGGGGTGGCCAAATATCCATGGCCCCTCTCTAGGCTATGAATATCAGCCCGCAGCTGTCTGCGTAGCCTTTCTGGCTATAAAATATAGGGGGACCCCACATCATTTTTTGGGGGATCCGCCTATTTTAATAGCCAGAAAAGGCTACGCAGACAGCTGCAGGCTGATATCTATAGCCTGGGAGGGGCCATGGGTATTACCCTCTTCCCAGGCTACAAATATTGGCCCCGGCCGTCGGCTTTCCCTGTCATGATTGCAATGGCAGGGAATCACAAAAGGACAAGCACCAACGAGCTCTAGGGTGATGGAACCTGAGCTGACCGCGACCCTAAACCTGAACACACAAATAACAATAGCCGGGGAACGTGCCTACGTTGATCCTAGACGTCTCGCACCAGCCGAAGATCTAACTTCCCCTATTAGAAGAAACACAGACCTCTCTTTCCTCCAGAGAAATACCCCACAGAAATAGCAGCCCCCCACATATAATGACGGTGAAATGAGAGGAAGGCACATACACAGTATGAAATCAGATTCAGCAAAATGAGGCCCGCTAAAACTAGATAGCAGAGGATACAAAAGTAAACTGCGCGGTCAGCAAAAAACCCTTCAAAAAACCATCCTGTAATTACTTGAACTCATGTTCCAACTCATGGAACATGAGGAGCAATTACAGCCCGCTAGAGCAACCAGCAGCAAAGAAACAATTATATGCAAGCTGGACAAGACAAAAATAAATCAAAACGTGGAACAAGAAAATCAAAAACTTAGCTTGTCCTGAAGATTACTGAAGCCAGAAGCTGAGGTAACAAAACACTCTGATAACCTTGATAGCCGGCGGGGAAATGACAAGAAAGCCCGGTTAAATAGGAAACTCCCAAATCCTAATAGAACAGGTGGACACCAGAGACAGCAGAACACAAATCACCCAGTACCATCAGTAACCACCAGAGGGAGCCCAAAAACAGAACTCACAACAGTACCCCCCCCCTTGAGGAGGGGTCACCGAACCCTCACGAGAACCACCAGGGCGACCAGGATGAGCCCTATGAAAAGCGCGGACCAAATCATCAGCATGAACATCAGAGGCAACCACCCAAGAATTATCCTCCTGACCATAACCCTTCCACTTGACCAAATATTGGAGTTTCCGTCTGGAAACACGAGAATCCAAGATCTTCTCCACAACATACTCCAATTCTCCCTCCACCAGCACCGGAGCAGGAGGCTCAGGCGAAGGAACAACAGGTACCTCATACCTCCGCAACAACGACCGATGGAACACATTATGAATAGCAAACGATGCCGGGAGATCCAAACGAAACGACACAGGGTTAAGAATTTCCAAGATCCTATAAGGACCGATGAACCGAGGCTTGAACTTAGGAGAAGAGACCTTCATAGGAACAAAACGAGAAGACAACCACACCAAGTCCCCAACACGAAGTCGAGGACCCACGCGGCGATGGCGATTAGCAAACTGCTGAGCCTTCTCCTGGGACAACTTCAAATTGTCCACCACATGACTCCAAATCTGATGCAACCTATCCACCACCATGTCCACTCCAGGACAATCAGAAGGCTCCACCTGACCAGAGGAAAAAACGAGGATGAAACCCCGAATTACAAAAGAAAGGAGAAACCAAGGTAGCAGAACTAGCCCGATTATTAAGGGCAAACTCGGCCAGCGGCAAAAAGGTAACCCAGTCATCCTGATCAGCAGAAACAAAACACCTCAAATAAGTTTCCAAGGTCTGATTAGTTCGCTCCGTCTGGCCATTCGTCTGAGGATGGAATGCAGACGAAAAGGACAAATCAATGCCCATCTTAGCACAGAACGTCCGCCAAAATCTAGACACAAACTGGGATCCCCTGTCAGAAACAATGTTCTCCGGAATCCCATGCAAACGAACCACGTTCTGGAAAAACAGAGGGACCAACTCAGAGGAGGAAGGCAACTTAGGCAAGGGTACAAGATGAACCATTTTAGAAAAGCGGTCACACACAACCCAGATGACGGACATTTTTTGAGAGACAGGGAGATCCGAAATAAAGTCCATGGAAATGTGCGTCCAAGGCCTCTTCGGGATAGGCAAAGGTGACAACAATCCACTGGCTCGAGAACAGCAAGGCTTAGCCCGAGCACAAACCTCACAAGACTGCACAAAAGAACGCACATCCCTAGACAAGGAAGGCCACCAAAAAGACCTGGCCACCAAGTCTCTAGTACCAAATATTCCAGGATGACCTGCCAACGCAGAAGAATGGACCTCAGAGATGACTCTACTGGTCCAGCTATCCGGAACAAACAGTCTCTCAGGCGGACAACGATCAGGTTTACCCGCCTGAAACTCCTGCAAAGCACGTCGCAAGTCTGGGAAGACGGCCGACAAAATCACCCCATCCCTAAGGATACCAGTGGGCTCAGAATTTCCAGGGGAGTCAGGCACAAAACTCCTAGAAAGAGCATCCGCCTTCACATTCTTTGAACCTGGCAGGTATGAAACCACAAAATTGAAACGAGAGAAAAACAGTGACCAACGAGCCTGTCTAGGATTCAGACGCCTGGCAGACTCAAGGTAAATCAGATTTTTGTGATCAGTCAAGAGACCACCACACGATGTCTAGCACCCTCCAGTCAATGACGCCACTCCTCAAATGCCCACTTCATGGCCAAAAGTTCCCGATTACCCACATCATAATTCCGCTCAGCGGGCGAAAATTTTCTAGAAAAGAACGCACATGGCTTCATCACCGAGCAATCGGAGCTTCTCTGTGACAAAACCGCCCCCGCTCCAATCTCGGAAGCATCAACCTCAACTTGGAAAGGAAGCGAAACATCAGGCTGACGCAACACAGGAGCAGAAGAAAACCGGCGTTTAAGTTCCTGAAAGGCCTCCACAGCCGCAGGAGACCAATCAGCAACATCAGCACCCTTCTTAGTCAAATCTGTCAAAGGCTTAACAACACTAGAAAAATTAGTTATAAAACGACGATAGAAATTAGCAAAGCCCAAGAAATTCTGCAAACTCTTAAGAGATGCAGGCTGCGTCCAGTCACAAATAGCCCGAACCTTGACAGGATCCATCTCAATAGTAGAAGGGGAAAAAATATACCCCAAGAAAGAAATCTTCTGGACTCCAAAGAGACACTTTGAGCCCTTTACAAACAAGGAATTAGCCCGCAGGACCTGAAACACCTTCCTGACCTGCTGAACATGAGACTCCCAGTCATCAGAAAAAACCAAAATATCATCCAAATACACAATCATAAATTTATCCAGATATTCACGGAAAATATCGTGCATAAAGGACTGGAAGACTGAAGGAGCATTAGAAAGTCCGAAAGGCATTACCAAATACTCAAAATGGCCCTCAGGCGTATTAAATGCGGTTTTCCACTCATCACCTTGCTCTATTCGTATAAGATTATACGCACCCCGGAGATCAATCTTAGTGAACCATTTAGCCCCCTTAATGCGAGCAAACAATTCAGTCAACAAAGGCAAAGGATACTGATATTTTACGGTAATCTTATTCAAAAGACGATAATCTATACAAGGTCTCAAGGACCCATCTTTCTTGGCCACGAAAAAAAAACCTGCTCCCAAAGGGGACGAAGATGGACGGATATGTCCCTTTTCCAAGGACTCCTTAACATAATCCCGCATAGCAGTATGCTCTGGCACTGACAGATTGAACAAACGACCTTTAGGAAATTTACTACCAGGAATTAAATCTATAGCACAATCGCAATCCCTGTGAGGAGGAAGCGAACTGAGCTTAGGCTCCTCAAAAACATCCCGATAATCCGACAAAAATACAGGAACCTCAGAAGGAGTAGATGAAGCGATAGAAATCGGAGGTGCATCATCATGAACCCCCTGACATCCCCAGCTTAACACAGACATTGTTTTCCAGTCAAGGACTGGATTATGAGTTTGTAACCATGGCAGACCAAGTACTAGAACAACACCAGGAAGCGAATCACCTCCTGATGAACGGGAGTCATACGCATGGTCACTTGTGTCCAGTACTGAGGTTTATTCATAGCTAAAGGTGTAGAGTCAATTCCCTTCAAAGGAATAGGGACTTCCAGAGGCTCAAGACTAAACCCACATCGCTTGGCAAATGACCAATCCATAAAATTCAGGGCAGCGCCTGAATCTACATAGGCATCGACGGAAATGGATGATAATGAGCAAATCAGAGTCACAGACAGAATGAACTTAGACTGTAACGTACTAATGGCAACAGACTTATCAACCTTTTTTGTGCGTTTAGAGCATGCTGATATACAGTGGGGCAAAAAAGTATTTAGTCAGTCAGCAATAGTGCAAGTTCCACCACTTAAAAAGATGAGAGGCGTCTGTAATTTACATCATAGGTAGACCTCAACTATGGGAGACAAACTGAGAAAAAAAAATCCAGAAAATCACATTGTTTGTTTTTTTATCATTTTTTTTGCATATTATGGTGGAAAATAAGTATTTGGTCAGAAACAAACAATCAAGATTTCTGGCTCTCACAGACCTGTAACTTTTTCTTTAAGAGTCTCCTCTTTCCTCCACTCATTACCTGTAGTAATGGCACCTGTTTAAACTTGTTATCAGTATAAAAAGACACCTGTGCACACCCTCAAACAGTCTGACTCCAAACTCCACTATGGTGAAGACCAAAGAGCTGTCAAAGGACACCAGAAACAAAATTGTAGCCCTGCACCAGGCTGGGAAGACTGAATCTGCAATAGCCAACCAGCTTGGAGTGAAGAAATCAACAGTGGGAGCAATAATTAGAAAATGGAAGACATACAAGACCACTGATAATCTCCCTCGATCTGGGGCTCCACGCAAAATCCCACCCCGTGGGGTCAGAATGATCACAAGAACGGTGAGCAAAAATCCCAGAACCACGCGGGGGGACCTAGTGAATGAACTGCAGAGAGCTGGAACCAATGTAACAAGGCCTACCATAAGTAACACACTACGCCACCATGGACTCAGATCCTGCAGTGCCAGACGTGTCCCACTGCTTAAGCCAGTACATGTCCGGGCCCGTCTGAAGTTTGCTAGAGAGCATTTGGATGATCCAGAGGAGTTTTGGAAGAATGTCCTATGGTCTGATGAAACCAAACTGGAACTGTTTGGTAGAAACACAACTTGTCGTGTTTGGAGGAAAAAGAATACTGAGTTGCATCCATCAAACACCATACCTACTGTAAAGCATGGTGGTGGAAACATCATGCTTTGGGGCTGTTTCTCTGCAAAGGGGCCAGGACGACTGATCCGGGTACATGAAAGAATGAATGGGGCCATGTATCGTGAGATTTTGAGTGCAAACCTCCTTCCATCAGCAAGGGCATTGAAGATGAAACATGGCTGGGTCTTTCAACATGACAATGATCCAAAGCACACCGCCAGGGCAACGAAGGAGTGGCTTCGTAAGAAGCATTTCAAGGTCCTGGAGTGGCCTAGCCAGTCTCCAGATCTCAAACCAATAGAAAACCTTTGGAGGGAGTTGAAAGTCCGTGTTGCCAAGCAAAAAGCCAAAAACATCACTGCTCTAGAGGAGATTTGCATGGAGGAATGGGCCAACATACCAACAACAGTGTGTGGCAACCTTGTGAAGACTTACAGAAAACGTTTGACCTCTGTCATTGCCAACAAAGCATATATTACAAAGTATTGAGATGAAATTTTGTTTCTGACCAAATACTTATTTTCCACCATAATATGCAAATAAAATGTTAAAAAAACAGACAATGTGATTTTCTGGATTTTTTTTTCTCAGTTTGTCTGCCATAGTTGAGGTCTACCTATGATGTAAATTACAGACGCCTCTCATCTTTTTAAGTGGTGGAACTTGCACTATTGCTGACTGACTAAATACTTTTTTGCCCCACTGTATTTATGTCATATGTGTGTATATATATATATATATATATATATATATATATATGCATATATATATATATATATATATATATATATATATATTAATATTACAGCGCTAGATAGCTTAAAAGCCGGTAATTCAATTGCCGGCTTTTCCTATCTCCTTCTCAAACCCGACATGATATGAGACATGGTTTACATACAGTAAACCATCTCATATCCCTTTTTTTTGCATATTTCACACTACTAATGTTCGTAGTGTGTATGTGCAAAATTTGGGGGCTCTAGCTATTAAATTAAAGGGTTAAATCGCGGAAAAATTGGCGTGGGCTCCCACGCAATTTTCTCCTCCAGAGTGGTAAAGCAGTGACTGAGGGCAGATATTAATAGCCTGGACAGGGTCCATGGTTACTGCCCCCCCCCCTGCCCCAGCCACCCCAGAAAAGGCACACCTCGAAGATGCGCATTCTGACACTTGGCCAATCTCTTCCCATATATTGCATAGCAAAAGTCTGCAATGTCTCCAAACACAGACAGCCCCCTCATGCCCTTTCCTGCTCCCACCTGCTAACACTTTCTCTGCTCCTTCTCACTGCTGGTGATATCTCTCCAAATCCTGGTCCTCCTCACCATATTCCCACAATCATTTCTACCTCCCATCCACGCTCTATCACAAACTTCCGTAACCTCTCTAACCTTATACCCATTCCCCAAGCCCCCGCCTCCCCAGTCCCACTAACAGGAGCTCTGTGGAACGCTCACTCTGTCTGCAACAAGCTTTCCTACATCCATGATCTTTTTGTTACTACCAAACTTTCCTTCCTTGCCATCACCGAAACCTGGCTCACCCCTTCTGACACAGCCTCCCCTGCCGCACTCTCTTACGGTGGCTTCCACCTTTCCCACACACCCCGCCCCAGCAGCAAACACGGCGAAGGAGTTGGTTTTCTCCTGTCAGGTAACTGCTCCTTCACCCCAATCCCACTGCCACCCTCTGTTACCCTCCCTTCCTTTGAGGTGCACTCTGTGCGCATCTACTCCCCCTCCAACTTCCAACTGGCTGTCATTTACCGCCCCCCAGGGCCAGCCACCACCTTCTTTGACCACTTCACCACCTGGCTACTTCATTTCCTTTCTGCGGACATCCCCACTATCATCATGGGCGACTTCAACATACCCATCGACACTTCCCTCTCAGCTGCCACTAAACTTCTAACTCTCACTTCCTCCTTCGGCCTCACTCAATGGTCTTCTGCAGCCACTCACAAAGACACTCACACACTGGACCTCATCTTCACCCGCCTCTGCTCTATATCTAACCTCTCTAACTCACCTCTTCCCCTCTCTGACCACAACTTTCTCACATTCTCATCTCTCTCCACTCCATGTCTACAATCCCCACCCCACAAACTTTCACACCCTCGTAGAAATCTTAAACATCTTGACCTACATTCATTCTCTGAATCCCTCCTCCCTCTCACAGACATAAGTTCCCTACACAATGCAGATGATGCTGCCGCTCTATATAACACCACAATAGCTGTAGCTTTGGAATCTACTGCCCCACTTACACATACCAAAGCTCGCAAAATCAACAGACAGCCCTGGCACACCAGCCTGACCAAAGAACTGAGGCGAGCTTCCAGGGCTGCTGAGCACAGATGGAAAAGATCCCACTTCATCACATTCAAACAGTCCCTCACTACTTTCAAGACCACACTCGCCACAGCTAAACAAACCTACTTCTCATCTCTCATATCCTCTCTGTCTCACAACCCTAAACAGTTATTCAACACCTTCAATTCTCTCCTCCGTCCCCCAGCACCTCCTCCCTCCCCACTTATCTCTGCTGAAGACTTTGCCTCATTTTTCAAGCAGAAGATTGATAGCATTAGAGACAGTTTTGGTCAACAACCCCCAGAGCCCTTCCTTCCGACTTCCCAGCCCTCCACCTCCAAAACCAACTTCTCCACCATTACAGAAGATCAACTCTCCACTCTACTCTCAAGATCGCATCTCACCACTTGTGCACTTGACCCGCTCCCATCCCACCTCATCCCAAACCTCACCACAGTCTTCATCCCAACCCTAACCCATCTCTTCAACCTATCACTAACAACTGGTGTTTTCCCCTCAAGCTTTAAACATGCCTCCATCACACCTATCCTCAAAAAGCCTTCTCTTGACCCATCCTTTGTATCTAGCTATCGCCCTATATCACTTCTCCCCTATGCCTCCAAACTACTGGAACAACACGTCTACCTTGAACTGTCCTCCCATCTCTCTTCTTGCTCCCTCTTCGACCGCCTACAATCTGGCTTCCGGTCACACCACTCCACTGAAACTGCCCTAACTAAAGTCACCAATGACCTCTTAACCGCCAAGAGCAAGCGACAATACTCTGTCCTCCTCCTCGACCTGTCGGCTGCCTTTGACACAGTGGACCATTCCATATTATTACAGACCCTCTCATCCCTTGGCATCACAGACGTGGCCCTATCCTGGATCTCATCATACCTAACAGACCAGACATTCAGCGTCTCCCAATCACACACCACCTCCTCACCTCGCCCTCAATCTGTCGGAGTCCCACAAGGTTCAGTCCTAGGGCCCCTGCTCTTCTCCATTTACACCTTTGGCCTGGGACAGCTCATAGAATCTCATGGCTTTCAGTATTACCTCTATGCTGATGACACACAGATCTACATCTCTGGACCAGATATCACCTCCCTTCTAACCAGAATCCCTCAATGTCTGTCCACTATTTCATCCTTCTTCTCCGATAGATTTCTGAAACTTAACATGGACAAAACAGAATTCATCATCTTTCCCCCATCTCACGCGACCCCCCCAACGAACCTATCCATTACAGTAAATGGCTGCCCACTCTCCCCAGTCCCACAAGCTCGCTGCCTCGGGGTAATCCTTGACGCTGATCTCTCCTTCAAACCACATATCCAAGCCCTTTCCACTTCCTGCCGACTTCAACTCAAAAATATTTCACGAATCCGTTCATTCCTCAACCATGAATCTGCAAAAACCCTAGTCCATGCCCTCATCATCTCTCGCCTTGACCACTGCAACCTCCTGCTCTGTGGCCTCCCCTCTAACACTCTTGCACCCTTCCAATCTATTCTAAACGCTGCTGCCCGACTAATCCACCTGTCCCCCCGCTATTCCCCGGCCTCTCCCCTCTGTCAATCCCTTCACTGGCTCTCCATTGCCCAGAGACTCAACTACAAAACCCTAACCATGACGTACAAAGCCATCCACAACCTGTCTCCTCCATACATCTGTGACCTCGTCTCCCGGTACTTACCTACACGCAACCTCCGATCCTCACAAGATCTCCTACTCTACTCCCCTCTTATCTCCTCTTCCCACAATCGTATACAAGATTTCTCTCGCGTATCACCCCTACTCTGGAACCCTCTACCACAACACATCAGACTCTCGCCTACCATCGAAACCTTCAAAAAGAACCTGAAGACCCACCTCTTCCGACAAGCCTACAACCTGCAGTAACCACCGATCGACCAAACCGCTGGATGACCAGCTCTATCCTCGCCTACTGTATCCTCACCCATCCCTTGTAGATTGTGAGCCTTCGTGGGCAGGATCCTCACTCCTCCTGTACCAGTTATGACTTGTATTGTTTAAGATTATTGTACTTGTTTTTATTATGTATACCCCTCCTCACATGTAAAGCGCCATGGAATAAATGGTGCTATAACAATAAATAATAATAATAATAATATATATATATATACATATATGTGTCTCACTGACATATATATATACCTCTATACTATGTGTAGACATTTATCTTAGCTATTCTATTTTAACGTGTCAGTGTGATTTTACTGTACACCGCACTGAATTGCTCGCTTTTCTATAGAACACCGCTGCGTATTTCTCGCAAGTCACACTACTGGTCTGTGTGTAATCCGTAATTTTCTCGCCCCCATAGACTTTCATTGGCGATTTTTTTTGCGCAATATGGTGACAAACGCAGCATGCTGTGATTTTCTATGGCCGTAGAAGACCGTATAATACGGATCAGTAAAATACGGCAGATAGGAGGTGGGCCATAGAGAATCATTGTACCGTATGCAATCTGTTTTTTCTGCACCTCTCATACGTCCGTAAAACTCGGCCTAAAACAGACAGCTGGGGGCTGGTATTCTCAAACTGGTAAGGTGCCATGGATATTGGCCCCCCAGCCTAAAAATAGCAGCCCACAGCTGCCATAGAAAAGGCACATCTGTTAGATGTGCCAAATCTGGTACTTTGCCTAACTCTTCCCACTAGCCCTGGTGCGCTGGTAAGAGGGATACATTTTTGTGGGGTTGATGTCAGCTGTTTTATGGCCGCTGACATCAAGTCCATAAGACACCCCCATTACTAACCTCATAGTTAGATTGTAAAAAATAAACACTGACAGAATAAAATCGTTATGACACAGACTCCCTTATTTGAAATAAAAAAAATCACACTTATACTCACCTTTACACCTGATCCACTGAAGCCCATGTCACCTGTAAAAGACAGAAAATAATAAGCAACCATAATACTCACCTTTATGTCTAATTCACCGATGGACATGTCTCCTCTAAAAGAAGAAAAATAATAAACAACCATATCTCTCACCTGTCATACATGAAAATAATTCATATCTGTCTTACAAATATCAGGATGATTTGAATAGCAGTTACATCAGTGATGTGACAGCAATCCACGCCATTCAGCTCACACTGAGACAGGAGCGTAATCACTCTCCTGTATTGTGTAGTGGTTACGTGAGAAAGTTCACCGGATCTCATAGCTGATGAACCCACGGTGACTTCATTTACTGCACCGCTTGCTCCCTGAGAAAGTTATACTGTGACCAGGAATACGTTTTTCACAGTCACAGCTGAGGGCTGATATTATCATCAGTATGGCCGATCAGAGCCTTCGGTGCTTCTTGCGCTATCATGAACAGCGTAGGAAACATCTGATGTTCAGGCTGCCAAACCCAAACAGTAACACAGACTTCCTGGAGACATCTGTGCCCGAACACTAGGTGTTCAGTATGCACCCCGAACTTTACTATTCTGGTTCACCCATCTCTAACTTCAATGCATTAGAGCGGCCTATGTGACAGTGGCAAAACACCTTTTAGACCAAACTTATTTGATCTCTGGCTGCCAAGGCTTGAGAAAGGCTCACTTTGAGCTGAAACGTTGCCCAGACATGTGGGTAAATTAAACCCTGCACATTTTTTATTGGAACAATGGAGTGCTGCCTCTTTTTTTGAAATTTATGAAGTCTGGATGATTGGTGGACAGGTTGTCTGGGGGCCTTGCACCCGAAGATAAGTATTCTGTGCTGTTCCCTCTTTTCTTTATATCTGTCTATCTATCTATCTATCTATCTATCTATCTATCTATCTATCTATCTATCTATCTCCTACCATGCTAGAAAATATATTTTCAGTTTTTATCAAATTTAAATGTAAAAATATTATTTTCCTATGATGAATAGGATTAGCAAGTAATAGCTTTCTTTTCATCACAACATAAAGATTTTTCTTCAACAGTTATGACTCAGAAGCAACACTGAAGAAGCAATCATTTCTTCCATGGTGAAGATGAAAGAATTGTTGTTGCATATTCCTTTTAGATAAACTATTATTACCTGCTGCTCTTGAAACTTAAGATCAGAAAATAGCGCAAATAGTTTATTGACGAGCAAGCAAAGCCCTGACCTCAGCCTTATTTCTCATGAATTTTAAGAAGAATTTCAAGTGAAATCATGTGTAAAGCATACCTCGCAAAAGTATAATTGTGAAATTATTCTTTCTGCAAATCCCGGTATTTTAAATTACACATGCAGTAATAGCAGAATGGAGTCTTGATTAAAATAAGATGGTTTTCATCATTTCTTGATGTGTACGGTCAGAATTATCCCACCTTTCATTCTGTTGTGCACTTAGAAAGGCTGCAGAACTGGCAAAGTGTAGTGAAACATTCTGATTTGTATGAGGAGTTAATGTTTACTTTATTTTATTTTTTTACAGAAACCGGAACATGATGCATTAATGTTGATGGCAAATGTCATAGCTAAAGTGCATATGTATGTACGTAGCAGATGAAGATTTTTTGGTGCAAACGATAAATCCTTATCTTACAGTCTCACATTAATGAAAATGAATCCTGAAGGTGCCCATTGACAAAATCAAGCAGCTGCAATGTAAATGCCTATTATTTTTGTTCTTTCTTACTATTATTTATTGTATTATTCTTACATTTGAATAAATAAAGTATATATGGATTCTAGACTCCCGATTCTTTAGAATCGGGCTGCCATCTAGTTTAAATATAAAAAGATAACACAAGTAAACCCAAAATGCAATTTTGAAATGAAGGTCTTTATTATTAAGGGAAAATGAAATCCAAACCTACAGGGTCCTATGTAAAAAAGTGATGGCCCCCTAAAATTAATAACTAGTGATGGGCGAGCACTAAAATGCTCAGGTGCTCGTTGCTCAGTTTGAGCAAATTGGAATACTCGGGTACTCGGCCAGAACAACGAGCCCAATGTAAGTCTATGGGAGACCTGAGTATTTTTACTGCGATTCCCCCCCGGGGGTCCTTTTAAGGTCTAAAAACATCTGAAAATGATGGAAACACTGCTCAAATGACACAGGAACCTCATGGGGATCGTCCCCGGAAGCATTCCTGACTCCTAGTTCACAGCCTTAATCATTTTTTTCTGAGATTCATGCCATTTTTCCCGGTGCCACAAAAAACACATGAAAACGAAACCAAAACGGGTTTTGCTTCGAAATATGTCAAAGTACATCCTTTGCAGGTTAATGAATTGCCTGTAAGGCCAAAGCGCTAACCCCAGACCGAAAATTTCCTCTCCCACTTAGGCTTAGTTCAGACGCAGCGTTTTCTCTAGTTGCCTTCCATGACAGCCCAGGAGGTTGTCTCCATACCCTAATGGGAGACAGGAAGCACAAGAGGTTATAAACCCCTCCAACCTCCCATTAATCAGTGTTTTTCCTGTTCTTACCTCAGCATTAGGGATGATTCCATTGTGTTTCGCCCTGATCCATTTTTTCTTCCAAAGGTGGTATCAGATTTTCACCGATCACAGGACATAGTCCTCCCGTCTTTCTGCCAGAATCCAGCAAATCCGGAGGAACAAAAATTCCATACTTTGGATGTCCGATGCATAGTTCTATACCATTTAGAGCAATCCAAATCTTTCAGAATTGACCAAAATCTATTTGTTCACTTTTCTGGCAGAAACAAGGGCAAAAAAGTAGCGAAGAATACAATCGCCAACTCTATAAAAAGGTGATAACTGAAGCATACTTAGCTCAGAATGTGACGGTACCTGCAGGCCAAAAAGGTCATTCCACCAGATCTACTTCTGTTTCCTAGGTTGAAAGGGCTGGCGCATCTACTGAGCAGATTTGCAGGCCCGCGACATGGTCTTCTCTTCACACTTTTACCAAACATTATAGACTAGACTTCTGGTCCAATCGGGATCTAGTCTTCAACCGGAAAGTGCTCCAAGCCGTGTTCCCCCCTAGTGCAGAACTGGTTGGCATTCCTTCTGGGCTGTCGTGGAAGGAAACTAGAGAAAATAGAATTAGCCACCTACCGGTAATTCGGTTTCTGGGAGCCTTCAACGACAGCACTAATTCCCTCCCGATGTTCTTGGATAAATTTCCTCTCCCACTTAGGTGCTATGGTATCAGTTGTAAGTCACTGGTGAATGGGAGGTGGGAGGGGTTTTTAACCTCTTGTGCTTCCTATCCCCCATTAGGGTATGGAAACAACATCCTGGGCTGTCGTGGAAGGCTCCTAGATACAGAATTATCGGTAGGTCTAATTCTATTTTTGAAGCGTTTTTCAACTTTAACATTGCTTTCAACCACTACAAATGCATTCACTGGGAAATGTCATTGGATGCTAAATAGCGCTGTATAGAATTTGAGTATCACAGAGCCAAAAAGTAACTACCCTGACCTCCAATGACCTAACATGACCTAACTTGGAGCACAAAGATATATGATGGCTGTAACGGAAATACCACACTGGCAAATCTGTGACCTTTCAATTTTTTGGGACGCTAAATAGCGCTGTATAAAATTTGAGTATCACATAGCCACAAAGTACGTACACCGGCCTCCAATGACCAAGCTTGGAGCAGAGACAGATGAGGCCTTTTTCGGTGAATTTAAAACACCAAAAAAAAAAGGGGGGCACAAGGGTAGCACACACAACTATGCTACATATGCCTGACAAACTATCACTTTTCAAAAGGCCTCAGTCTGACAGAACAGACTGTGTATATATATATTTTTTTTTAGGGGGGCTGGGGATTTAAAAAAAAAAAAAAAAAAAATTAGTATATAGACAGTAAATAAGCTGCAGCAGCAGGCAGTTATGGAGCTTTGGGAAGGATGCAGTGGGAGCAATGGACGCACATACAGTGCCTGCAGGCCTTGCACTGATGTGGATATGCTCTGCCCTGCCTGCCTAGCGCTGCAATATCGGGACCCATGAATTAGCCCTAAAAAGGACTGTTGGTTTCTGAGGAGTTATGGATGTAAGAGTTGCAGACCTATATTAACTCTATAACCATGATTCTGACCCTATCTAGGCAGCAGCTCTCCCTACTCTCGCTGAAAAAGGAACAGAATGCGGCGAGCAGGGCGGCGCCTGGTCTCTTATACTCGGGATTATGGTTGAGCAAAACAGATCGGCACTTTTCAAAAGTCGCCGACTTTTAGCAAAGTTGGGTTTCGTGAAACCCGACCCGATCCCACTCTGGGATCGGGTCGGCGGTCGGCGATCTCTACTTAAAAGTCGGGTTTCGTTATATATATATATATATATATATAAATATCTGCCAAAACACGACATGATTTGAGACATGGTTTACATACAGTATACCATGTCATATCCCCCTTTTTTTACATATTCCATACTACTAATGTTAGTAGTGTGTATGTGCAAAATTTCAGCGCTCTAGCTCTAAAATTTAAGGGTTAAATCGAGGAAAAAATTGGCGTGGGCTCCCGTGCAATTTTCTCCGCCAGAGTAGTAAAGCCAGTGACTGAGGGCAGATATTAATAGCCTGGAGAGGGTTCACGGTTATTGCCCCCCCCCCCTGGCTAAAAACACCTGCCCCCAGCCACCCCAGAAAAGGCACATCTGTAAGATGCGCCTATTCTGGCACTTGGCCACTCTCTTCCCATTCCCGTGTAGTGGTGGGATATGGGGTAATGAAGGGTTAATGCCACCTTGCTATTGTAAGGTGACATTAAGCCAGATTAATAATGGAGAGGCGTCAATTATGACACCTATCCATTATTAATCCAATTGTATGAAAGAGTTAAAAAAACACACACACAATATTAAAACGTATTTTAATGAAATAAACACACCGTTTGTTGTAATATTTTATTGTACGCTCAATCCACTCGCTGAAGACCCTCGCTCTGTAACAAATAAAAAATAATAAACCAACAATATCCATACCTTCCGTAGATCTGTAATGTCCCACATTGTAAATCCATCTGAAGGGGTTAAAATATTTTACAGCCAGGAGCTCTGCTAATGCAGCGCTGCTCATGGCTGTAAACCCCAGCGAATGAAGGTAATGTAGGTCAATGACCTGTAGTTACCTTCATTCGCGGTGATGCGCCCCCTGATGGATGTCCCTGGAGCGTGAGAAAAGTTCCCAGGCTCGAGGTCATATGAGGACATCCAGCAGGGGGCGCATCACCGCGAATGAAGGTAACTATAGGTCATTGACCTACATTACCTTCACTCGCTGGGGTTTACAGCCACAAGCACAGCTGCATTAGCAGAGCTCCTGGCTGTAAAATATTTTAACCCCTTCAGATGGATTTACAACGTGGGACGTTACAGATCTACGGAAGGTATGGATATTGTTGGTTTATTATTTTTTATTTGTTACAGAGCAAGGGTCTTCAGCCAGTGGATTGAGCGTACAATAAAATATTAAAACAACCTGTGTTTTTATTTCATTAAAATACTTTTAATAATGTGTGTGTTTTTTTAACCATTTAATGCAAATGGATTAATAATGGATAGGTGTCAGAATTGATGCCTCTCTATTATTATTCTGGCTTAATGTCACCTTAGATGTGCCTTTTCTGGGGTGGCTGGGGGCAGATGTTTTTAGCCGGGAAGGGGGGGGGGGGCCAAAAACAGTGGACCCTCTCCAGGCTATTGATATCTGCCCTCAGTCACTGGCTTTACTACTATGGCGGAGAAAATTGCACGGGAGCCCAAGGAGTTAGCCCATTTAGGGAGGTGTAAACATGTCGTATGCTGGACAAACAGCTGCTGCAAATTAAGAGATTGGAACAGTCAGTAAGACCAGTCCACAAGCGAGACCTTTTTATAGGAAAGCTAGGTGTCAGCCGGGAAAGGTGGGGCAAAATAATTTGAAATCCATGAGTGGTTCATTTTAATGAAGGTTAGATCATCAATATTTTGGGTAGCCAGACGAGTCCTTCTTTTGGTCAATATTGAACCAGCAGCACTGCACACTCTTTCTGATAGCACACTAGCTGCTGGGCAAGCAAGCTCCTGCAATGCATATTCTGCCAATTCAGGCCAGGTGTCTATTTTGGATGCCCAGTAATCAAATGGGAATGACGGTTGAGGGAGGACATCGATAAGGGATGAAAAATAGTTAGTAACCATACTGGACAAATGTTGTCTCCTGTCACTTTGAATTGATGCTGCAGTACCTGTCCTGTCTGTGGTCATTGCGAAATCACTCCACAACCTGGTTAGAAAACCCCTCTGTCCAACGACACTTCTGATTTGTGCAACTCTAACACCTCTGCCCTGTTGCCCCCTGCAGCTCGTGTGAGAACCATCACCGGCGCTGTGTGCTGGGAATGCCTGAATCAAACGGTCTACCAGAGTTGCTTGTTTGGTTGCTAATATTTGTTCGAGGTTCTCATGTGGCATGATATTTTGCAATTTGCCTTTATAGCGAGGATCAAGGAGGCAGGCCAACCAGTAATCGTCATCGGTCATCATTTTAATAATGCCTTTTGAGGATACGTAAGGCATAATCCGCCATGTGGGCCAAAGTTCCAGTTGTCAAATCTGCAGTTGTGCTGGGTTGAGGGGCAATTTCAGGCAAATCTACGTCACTTGTCTCCCTCAAAAAACCTGAACCTGGCCTTGCAACGCCACCAGTTTCTATTGGCCCCGGAGAAGCTTCCTCATTCAAAAAATACTCATCCCCATCATCCTCCTCGTCCTCCTCCTCCTCTTCGCCCACTACCTTGTGCTGTAGATTGCCCTGACCAGACAATGGCTGACTGTCATCAAGGCTATCCTCTTCCTGGGCTCCAGACGCCTGCTCCTTTATGTGCGTCAAACTTTGCATCAGCAGACGCATTAGGGGGATGCTCATGCTTATTATGGCGTTGTCTGCACTAACCAGCCGTGTGCATTCCTCAAAACACTGAAGGACTTGACACAGGTCTTGTTACCTTCGACCACTGCACACCTGACAACTCCATGTCTGCCATCCAACTGCCTGCCCGTGTATGTGTATCCTCCCGCAAATACATAACAGCACGCCTCTGTTCGCACAGTCTCTGAAGCATGTGCAGTGTGGAGTTCCACCTTGTTGCAACGTCAATGATTAGGCGATGCTGGGGAAGGTTCAAAGACCGCTGATGGTTCTGCATATGGCTGGAGTGTACGGGCGAATGGCGGCTATGCGTGCAAAGTTTGCGCACTTTGAGGAGCAGGTCGGGTAACCCCGAATAACTTTTCAGGAAACACTGCACCACCAGGTTTAAGGTGTGAGCCAGGCAAGGAATGTGTTTCAGTTGGGAAAGGGCTATGGCAGCCATAAAATTCCTTCCTTTATCACTCACTACCTTGCCTGCCTCAAGATGTACAGTGCCCAGCCATGACTGAGTTTCTTTCTGCAAGAACTCGGACAGAACTTCCGCGGTGTGTCTGTTGTCACCCAAACACTTCATTGCCAATACCGCCTGCTGACACTTGCCACTAGCTGTCCCATAATGGGACACCTGGTGTGCAACAGTGGCAGCTGCGGATGGAGTGGTTGTGCGACTGCGGTCTGTGGACAAGCTATCGCTTCTGCAGGAGGACGAGGAGAAGGAGGAGGGGGGGGCGAACGCCTAGAGCCAACTGTGTCCTAGACCGTGGACTAGGCAGAACTGTCTCAATATTGCTGTCCCCTGTGGACCCTGCATCCACCACATTAACCCAGTGTGCCATGATGGATACGTAACGTCCCTGGCCATGCCTACTGGTCCATGCATCTGTTGTCAGGTGAACCTTTGTACTCACAGATTGCCTGAGTGCATGGACGATGCTGGTGGAGGGATGGGATGGCTTTTCTCGAAAAGAAGTGTTGACTGGGTAGCTCGTAGCGTGGTACAGCGTAGTCCATCAGGGCTTTGAAAGCTTTGCTTTCAACTAACCGGTAGGGCATCATCTCTAATGAAATTAGTCTAGCAATGTGGGAATTCAAACCCTGTGTACGCGGATGCGAGGATGAGTATTTCCTTTTCCTAACGAGAGTCTCATGTAGGGTGAGCTGCTGATCGTGGAACTAGCGGGGGTGCCGGTGGACATGGCAGACTGAGAGAGGGTTGAAGATGGTATTCTTACTGGTGCCCTACATGCAGTGTTTCCTACTACAAAACTGGTGATTCCCTGACTGCTTTGGCCTGGCGACGAACCTTGCACATTTACTGCAGGTGGTGCGGGAAATAGTGGGCTTACAATGAGGGAAGGGATGTAGCGTTGCTGACTAGCTTCATTGGCCGAGGGTGCTACAACCTTAAGGGACGTTTGGTAGTTAGTCCAGGCTTGCAAATACATGGTGGTTAAATGTCTACGCATGCAACTTGTATTTAGACTTTTAAGATTCTGACCTCTGCTTAAGGTAGTTGAACATTTTTGACAGATGACTTTGCGCTGATCATTTGGATGTTGTTTAAAAAAATGCCAGACTGCACTCTTTCTACTATCGGATACTTTTTGAGGCATTGCAGACTGAGCTTCTTTAACCGGATGGCCACGATGTCCTACAACTGGTTTTGGTTTTGCCACGCGTTTTTGGCCAGATAAGGGCCTGGCAGATGGAACCTGTTGCGATGTTGATGCCTGCTGCGGCTCCTCCTCCTCAGCTTCAGAGCTACTGCCGCCTGCAACCTGTTCCCCCAATGGCTGCCAATCGGGGTCAACAACTGGGTCATCAACGACCTCCTCTTCTATCTCGTGTGCAACTTTGTCTGTGTCACCGTGTACACTGCGAGGGCAATGTTCTGGTCTGAGTAAAAGGAACAGCATAGTAATCTGGCTGTGGCTGTGCACTCCATGTCCGATTCAACTTGTAATGGGCATGGCCTGTTAACTGTTTCACTTTCTAACCCAGGAACAGTATGTGTTAAGAGCTCCATGGAGTAACCCGTTGTGTCGCCTGACGCATCCTTCTCTGTTGTTCTTGGTGAAGAAGACAAGGAAGCGACTAGTCCCTGACCGTGAACATCCACTAACGACGAGCTGATTTTACATTTAGCAGTTTCAGAAGAGGAGGCGAAAGAGCTAGAGGCTGAGTCAGCAAAGAAAGCCAAAACTTGTTCTTGCTGCTCCGGCTTTAAAAGCGGTTTTCCTACTCCCAGAAAAGGGAGCGTTTGAGGCCTTGTGTAGCCAGACGACGAACCTGGCTCAACAACTCGAGACTTAGGTGCTATATTGCTTTTCCCACTACCACCTGATGCTCCACTACCACTACCATCATTACCAGCTGGCAATGACCGCCCGCGGCCACGACCTCTACCACCAGACTTCCTCATTGTTTGAAAAACGTAACCAAACTAACGGTATTTGTTACTGTAAAACCAGTTACAAGGTGAACTCAAACTTCTGTTGGATTTATATATCCCTTTATAGGTGGGTGAGACTGCAGGGAAAATCAGGCCCAATGTATAACAGTACACAGCTTCAGTGGCAGACAGAT
This sequence comes from Ranitomeya imitator, assembly GCF_032444005.1. Lineage (NCBI taxonomy): Eukaryota > Metazoa > Chordata > Amphibia > Anura > Dendrobatidae > Ranitomeya > Ranitomeya imitator. Next base: position 385,878,840 of record NC_091287.1, on the reverse strand, counting down.
ATGCCACTAACAGGACTGACACTGATGCAGACACTACCAATAAAAATCTCCCCCTTTTTATTTTTTCTGGGAGAATATTGAAGAAATGTGGCCCACTCTTATACAGAATAAGTTCTGTGGCACAAAATTAGAGACAGATGCCACACACAGCACTGGCAATGAGGCAGAATTGTCAATCTTAATCTCCCACTATTTTTTTTTCAGGGAGAATTGAAAAGAAATCTGGCCCAGTATTACACACTAGGTTTAATGTGGCACAAAATTAGAGACAGATGCCACACACAGCACTGGCACTGAGGCAAAATTGCCAATCTTAATCTCCCACTATTTTTTTTTTTTATGGGAGAATTGGCAAGAAATCAGGCCCACTGTTAGACTGTATGTTTTCTGTGCCAGAAAATGAGACACAGATACCACACACAGGACTGCCACTGATACAGATTTGCCAATTTAAATCTGCACCTTTTTTTTTTTTTCTTCAGGGAGACTAGTGAATAAATCTGGGCCACTGTATTAGAGTATATTTTCTGTGGCAGAAAGTGGCTTGAAGAGATATAACGAGGCAAAAAAAAAAAAAAGGGACTGTCCTACAATTACTATCTCCCTGCATTAATCTCAGCAAAGTATGGCAGGCAGCAATAACAAGGAGTGGACTGCTGCACAAAAAAGTCAAAAGTGTGGACAAACAAACAAGATAGCTGTGCAGAAAGGAAGGAGCAACAGGATTTGTGCTTTGAAAAAAGCAGTTGGTTTGAACAGCGGTGTACAAACAGCAATGCAGCTATCAGGGAGCCTTCTAGGGCAGCCCAATGAGCTACAACGCTGAGGAAAAAAAAAATAGAATTATTCTTACCGTTAATTCGGTTTCTAGGAACCTTCCACGACAGCGGTACTGGAGGATGTCTCCCCGCCCTAATGGGGGACAGGAAACACAAAGAGGTTAAATACCCTCCCCTTCCTGCCATCTCCAGTGTTTTTTCTGGACACAGTAGTATGTATAGTTACCACTTAAGTGCAGGAATCATCCAATAAAATCATCAGATAGGGAGGGAAATTAGTGCTGTCGTGGAAGGTTCCTAGAAACCGAATTAACGGTAAGAATAATTCTATTTTCTCCAGTCACCTTCCACGACAGCGGTACTGGAGTAGTACCAACAAATAATTTCTAGGGGGGGACAACCGCCTGCAGAACTGTTCTGCCGAAAGTTAAATCCCGGTTGAAATCAAGCCTGTAGTGCCTGGTGAACGTATGTACTGATGACACATAGAAGCGTAGAAGCGTCACCCCTCTCTGCCCATGATGTTGACACCGACCGTGTAGAATGGGCCTTCAGTGATGGAGGAGGTGGTAGATTCTGGGATGAGTATGCCAGAGATATGGCTTGTTTAATCCAGTTGGCGATAGTATTTTTCGTAGCCTTTCTGCCTTTGTTCTTCCCGGAGAGTTGAATGAAGAGATTTTGGTCAATCCTCCAACTCTCTGTTTGTGAAAGATAATGTAACACCACTCTGCGGACATCCAGAGTGTGGAAGGACTCTTCCTTCACATTAGAAGGATCTGGGTAGAACGAGGGCAACACTATGTCCTGACCTCTATGAAAGTCTGATGTTACTTTAGGTAGGAAGGTAGGATCTAGACGCAGGATTATACTATCAGATGTTACCCTTAAGTAAGGCTCTTGTATGGATAGGGCATGCAGTTCTCCTATCCATCTGGCCGAGGTAATAGCCACTAAAAAGACCGTTTTTAGGGTAAGAACCTTTAATGAAATATGAGATAAAGGCTCAAAAGGATCTCGAGTTAGACTCTTAAGGACCAGATTAAGGTCCCAAGAAGGAGTATTGTTGAGAACTCTGGGACGGATTCTAGTTGCTGAAGTAACAAAGCGCCTGATCCACCGATGTTTGGCTAGATCCTGATCAAAATAGGAGCTAAGTGCTGAAATTTGTACCTTTAAGGTGTTAGGCTTAAGACCCAACTCTAGACCCTTTTGCAAGAAGTCCAGAATTTTGGCAATATTTGGATGAAATGGATCAGGAATGTCTGGAAGATACCAAGATGAAAACCTCTTCCAGATTTTGGCATAAATGGCATTTGTTATGGGTTTTCTACTGTTCTGGAGAGTATGAATTACTCCATCTGAGAGACCTCTTGCCTTTAGTATCTCGGCCTCAGAAGCCATGCTGAAAGATTCAATCTGTGAAGGTTTGGATGCAGCAATGGACCCTGACGAAGAAGATTTTCCTTCTGAGGTAGACACACTGGACCTTCCTGGGCCATGTCTAACAGGGCGCTGTACCAACTCCTCCCTGGCTATGTTGGCGCTATCAAAATCGCCGTAACTCGTTCCGATCGGATCTTCTGTAGAGTTTTCGATATTAATGGGATCGGAGGTAATGCATAAACAAGGTCGAACCTCCATGGGTGAGAGAACGCATCCATGCCCAGTGCTCTGTCTGTCATATTTAAGGAGAAATAAGTTCGCAGCTTGGCATTCTGACTGTTGGCAAAAAGGTCCACCTCTGGGATCCCCCATCTGGAAATCAGGGAGAGAAAGACCTCCTGGTCCAGACACCATTCTCCTGGATGCACATCCCTTCTGCTCAAGAAATCTGCCTGGGTATTGGCTGACCCCTTCAGGTGAATTGCTGAGATAGAGAGAACGTGTCTCTCTGCCCAGAAAAAAATGTTTGAGGCTAAGGTCTTTAGTTTCCTGAATCTTGTGCCTCCTTGATGACGAAGGTATGCTACCGTGGTCATGTTGTCGGAATATATTCTGACATGGTGTCCTTGAACAAGGGAGGATGCAGCTCTTAATGCTTCTTCTACTGCATTCAGTTCTCTGAAGTTTGAAGAGCTTGCTCTGATGTCTGGGCCCCAGGTGCCCTGGAAATGGGTTCCCTCGACTATAGCTCCCCATCCCCTTTGACTGGCATCCGATGTTAGTGTCTTTAGTGGGATCTGATCCCAACTGACCCCCTTTTGGAGGTTTCGAACCCATAGCCACCATGCCAGGGATGCCTTGACATGATTGGGAAGGCAAACTCTCTTGGAGAGAGAACTCTGCTGACCGTCCCAGGATGATAGGACATGGGTTTGATGGCTGTTCTGAGCGAATTATTTCATCGGTGCAGGGCTGGCATAGTCTCTTCTTGTAAGAAGAAGGTAATTTTGATGCACAAACACCACATTTACGATCTTCCGATTTTGTCTTGGAAGATCTGTCCTTCCTAGGGGCAGAGGCCTTGTCTCCCTAAAAAAGAGAGAGAAGGGGACTAAGTATATGGCACCCTAAGGAATACAGGGATAAAGGGACCTTAACCCACTACTCACAGTAGGAGGGAGGACGCAGGGCTCGGCAGAAGCAGAGATAGATCTGTCACCCTCCATGGTCAGTCAGCACTGTAGTCCAGTCAGTCAGACAGGGGGCCTTACCTGGAGGTGACTACCAGGGTTAAATACCGTGGAAGTTGCGTCCCATGTTGTGCTCCTCCTCCCGGTCCCAGGCGTAGGGGAAAGACCGCTATGCCGCCAACAGAAACTGCCGTCCGACGCGCGTGCGTTCCACCGCTTGAACGCACATGCCGAGAACTGGAAGTTCGGGTACTTCCGGTTCGCGCGTCCACTGTTTCCGGCCATGAGGAGAGGAGGAAATGCCGGGGAGCCGCGCGGGGACCCCGGCCGCACCACACCGCTCCGCTTTACTCCCGAAGGAGCGTGGGAGGAGCGGAGAAAGGGTCCCGAGTCCGCACCATGTGGGGAGACGGGAGCAGCGCCGCAGGGAGGAGACGCATCCCGACCCAGGCTGCCCGGCTAGGTAAGACCTGAGTGCTCCGATCGCCGGCCACGGCAGCACTACCGCAGGACCTCTTCATGCCCCAATAGGGGACAGGAAAAACACTGGAGATGGCAGGAAGGGGAGGGTATTTAACCTCTTTGTGTTTCCTGTCCCCCATTAGGGCGGGGAGACATCCTCCAGTACCGCTGTCGTGGAAGGTGACTGGAGAAAAGTACCCTCCACTGTCCCTGCAAACAAAAGGTGGTGTTGGACAGTGGAAATAGCTACAGCACAAGCGGTTTGGGGGTTAATGTACCCTGCCTAACGCTATCCCTGCTTCTGACGAAGCAGCAGCAACCTCTCCCTATGCTCAGATCAGCAGCAGTAAGATGGCGGTCGGCAGCAACGCCCCTTTATAGCCCTTGTGACGCCGCAGAAAGCAAGCCAATCACTGCAATGCCCTTCTCCAGTGGCGTAGGAAGATGGGTGCGGGGGGGCGGGCCGCCCCGGGCGGCACAATGCGGGCAGCGGCCGGCGCTGCAAGAGGAGGAAGAAAAGAAAAAAAAAAGACGCGGGCACTTTAAATCTTCGGGCAGCGCCGTCTGCCGCCAAGACCAGGCTCCCGCTCCCCCCACCCCCGGCCCCCGGCCCCCGCTCTAATACTCACCTCTCCTGGTTCCTGCGGCAGCTGCAGTGTCTTCAGCGCCCTCTGACTCTGCGACGTCTCAGGGCAGAGGGCGCGATGACGTCATCACTGTGCGCGCCGCTCAGCCTCTCTGTCCTGAGCGTTGCAGAGCCGGAGAGACGCTGACTGGCTGCACCGGACCTGCGCTAGGAACGGGAGAGGTGAGGATTTTTTTTTTCTTTATGTCTGACTCTGGGGGCAATGCTGGAGACACTGGGGCAATACTGGAGACCATGGGGCAGATTGCTGGACACACCGGGGCAATACTGGAGACCATGGGGCAGATTGCTGGACACACTGGGGCAATACTGGAGACCATGGGGCAGAATGCTGGACACACTGGGGCAATACTGAAGACCATGGGGCAGAATGCTGGACACACTTGGGCAATACTGGAGACCATGGGGCAGAATGCTGGACACACTGGGGCAATACAGGAGACCATGGGGCAGATTGCTGGACACACTGGGGCAATACTGGAGACCCTGGGGCAGATTTCTGGACACATTGAGGCAATGCTGGAGACACTGGGGCAGACTTCTGGACATACTGGGGCAATGCTGGAGACCCTGGGGCAGATTTCTGGACACTGGGGAAGAGTGCTGGACACTCTGGGGCATTGCTGTGCACGCTGGGGCAGATTGCTGTGCACGCTGGGGCAGATTGCTGTGCACGCTGGGGCAGATTGCTGTGCACTCTGGGGCAGATTGCTGTGCACACTGGGGGCAATGCTGGACACACTGGGGGCAATGCTGGAGACCCTGGGGCAGATTTCTGGACACACTGGGGCAATGCTGGACACTGGAGCAGATTGCTGGACACTGGGGCAGATTGCTGGACACACTGGGGGCAATGCTGGACACACTGGGGCAATGCTGGACACACTGGGGCAATACTGGAGACCCTGGGGCACATTTCTGGACACATTGAGGCAATGCTGGAGACCCTGGGGCAGATTTCTGGACACACTGGGGCAGATTTCTGGATATACTGGGGCAATGCTAGAGACCCTGGGGCAGATTTCTGGACACTGGGGCAATACTGGACACTGGGGCAGATTGCTGGACATGCTGGGGCAATGCTGGACACTGTGGCAGATTGCTGTGCACACTGTGGCAGATTGCTGTGCACACTGTGGCAGATTGCTGTGCACACTGGGGCAGATTGCTGTGCACACTGGGGCAATGCTGGAGACCCTGGGGCAGATTTCTGGACACACTGGGGCAATGCTGGACACTGGGGCAGATTGCTGGACACACTGGGGGTAATATGCTGGACACACTGGGGCAATGCTGGACAACATGGGGGTAATATGCTGGACACACTGGGGGCAGGACTTGAGGCATGGGCAGAATGTAGATACGGGGCATGATTGAAGACACGGGGCAGGATTGGATCATGGGGCAGGATTGGATCATGGGGCAGGACGGATACGATGGAGGCTGGTGGGGCAGGATGGGGAGATCATATGGGGTAGAATGGATACTCATGAGGGCAGGATGCGAGAACATATGGCTGGAGCCAGGAATGAGATAAACGGGGCCAGGGTGGGGAATATTATTACCATAGGGGGTAATTAAGGGATATTATTACTGCAGTGATGTATTTATTTTATTTTTTGAGTATACTGTTTTAAATGAGGGGGCGGTCCTGTTACTGTGCAGAGTGACACTATGTCACTTTTTTCTTCATGTGGTGTAATGTAGAAGTTGTGAAAAATTAAGTAATGTCTTCTGCAAGCGGAGCTCGAGATAACTGTGTTATTTCCTGCAGAAACGAGTCCTGGCTGGAAGCAATGGTGGCGGTCTGTGCTGGATGAAAGATGAAGGACTTCACCTAGAGACGTCACTGGTGAGTCAGTGTTACCTATACACTGACATTATATACTGTATACTATATACAGCGGTCCTGTGTACAATGTCACCAGTGATCACTGTATTATCTATACATTATATACAGAGTTCCTGTGTATAATACCACCAGTGATCTCTGTATTACCTCTACACAGACACTGCATACTAAGTACAGATCTCCTGTGAATACTGGCACTTATGGTGATAGTATTGTGTGTTTTTTTATTACTGATCAGTATTGTAGTATTCAGTCACTATGTGGTGGTAATATGTGGTCTGGAAATGGTGCGGTGGTATTTGTCCCTTGTATGTAGTATTATTCGGTCACTATGTGGTCTGGTCATGGTGTGGTGGTATTAAGTCACAGGTTTGGCATGTGGGGGTGACACCATTAGGCCCAGTTTAAGTTCTACAAAACAGGAAAACCATTTTTGGTAACCTTTGTGTGTATTGAGCCGGGGGAGGGGGGCGCCAAACTCGGGAACAGCCCCGGGCGGCAAAAGCTCTAGCTACTCCTCTGCCCTTCTCTAAGATGTTGGGGACTGAGACCTATGTCATCACGCTGCCCACACTCTGCATCCACCTTCATTGGCTGAGAAATGGCGCTTTTCGCGTCATTGAAACGCGACTTTGGCGCGAAAGTCGCGTACCGCATGGCCGACCTCACACAGGGATCGGGTCGAGTTTCATGAAACCCGACTTTGCCAAAAGTCGGCGACTTATGAAAATGACCAACCCGTTTCGCTCAACCCTAGTGGCGAGCACATTCGCTCATCACTACTAATAACTGGATGGGTCACCCTTAGCAGTAACAACTGCAATCAAGCATTTGAAATAACTTGCAATGAGTTTCTTACAATGCTCTGGAATTTTTTTCCCACTCATCTATGCAGAATTGTTATAATTCAGTCACATTGGAGATTTTCTGAGCATGAACCGCCATTTTAAGGTTATGCCACATCATCTCAAGCAGATTAAGGTCAGGATTTGAACTAGGCCACTCAAAGGTCTTAATATTGCTTTTCATAAGCCATTCAGAGGTAATAATAATAATAATTTTATTTATATAGCGCCAACATATTCCGCAGCCAGAGGCGTAACAACTGCGGTCGCAGGGGTCGCAACTGCGACTGGGCCCGAGTGTTTAAGGGCCCGCTCAGTCCAGCAAACAAGCCGACAAGTCAAGCAGCCTGCAGGCCACGCCCACAGCTTCCCCAGACTTCCAGCAATGTGCGGCGAGTGGGCGTGTCCGTGAAGGACATGTGACCTAGCAGAAGGGCTGGGCGTGACTGTCACTGAACTTGAGTGGGAAGGCAGCAGCTGGTGAGTGAAGCGGCTGTAAAGTGCTGCTGTGCTGCTTACGCCTGACACACGCACATGCACACACAAACACATACCTGTTCTGTGCGCACAGGACCTGTGATGAGGTCACAGCAGGGGAGGAGTCAGGGGTCACATGATCAGTGGCCTCAGTGTATGCAGGACTCTGCTGTGCTTGATTGTCATGGTGCTGAATGAGGGGAAGTTTATGTGTGAGGTCAGGAGGGGTTTACAGTGTGGATGTAGCAGAGCCATGTGTACAAGGTATACAGAGCGGAGCCGTGTATGTGTAGTGGAGCAATGTGTACAAGGTGTACGGAGCAGAGCCACTATGTTACTATTTTCCACCAACATAGAAGAGGATTCTTTACTGTTAGGGCAGTGAGAATCTGGAATTGCTTGCCTGAGGAGGTGGTGATGGCGAACTCAGTCGAGGGGTTCAAGAGAGGCCTGGATGTCTTCCTGGAGCAGAACAATATTGTATCATACAATTATTAGGTTCTGTAGAAGGACGTAGATCTGGGGATTTATTATGATGGAATATAGGCTGAACTGGATGGACAAATGTCTTTTTTCGGCCTTACTAACTATGTTACTATGTTACTATGTTAGGTGTGCACGAGGTGTACAAAGCTGAGCCGAGGGTGAAAGGTGAGTGGAGTCGTGTATGTATGGGTTGTATGGGGTGGTGCTGTTTGTTTGAGGTGTATGGAGCGGAGCCGCATGTGCACAGGGTGGACGGAGCGGAGAAGCGTGTGTATGTAGTGTACAAAGCGGAGTTGTGTGTGAGGTGTACGGAGCAGTTCCGCGGGTGTAAGGAGCGGAGCCGCGTGTGTACAAGGTGTAAGGAGCAGAGCCGCATGTGTGCAAGGTGTAAGGATCAGAGCAGCGTGTGTAAAAAGTGTAAGGCGCAGAGCCGCATGTGTGCGCAAGGTGTAAGGAGCAGAGCCGCGGGTGTGCGCAAGGTGTAAGGTTCAGAGCCGCGTGTGTACAAGGTGTAAGGATCAGAGCCGCATGTGTACAAGGTGTAAGCAGCAGAGCCGCGTGTGTACAAGGTGTAAGGCGCAGAGCCGCGTGTGTACAAGGTGTAAGGAGCAGAGCCGCGTGTGTACAAGGTGTACGGAGCAGAGCCGCATGTGTACAAGGTAGAAAATAGTCCCGAAAACATATTGATCCAATAGTATTACCATGCATATAATAGCATGTGTATGCTAAGTAGCATATTAACAAAGGGCAAAAAACGACTCAAAACATAACTTGTATAACAGGAGAACAATGAGTCAAAGAACATGCCAATATTTTACAAACGTGAAAAGACTTTATTAAATATGAAGTAAGATAAAAACGGAACTGTTATTGTGCATATTTACAGTTCAGAAGAGCAATCAATACATGGAATAAAGGCATGATAATAACAGGTGTAAGACAGAATTCCAATATAAGTAAGGAACGGTACACCATGCCTGAACAGATGAACACCCAAGGTATAAAATACTTGGTCAAATATCCTCAGTGGCTGCGGTACTATATGTTGTATATAAAGGGGGTGTGGTAAAATGAGTAAATAAGACAAGCTAAGTCATGTATTTATGTACAGTATAGGGAAAAGAGAGGGTGGGGGGGGCTTTTTAAGAGCAACGCAGGTCAAGTGACCTCCATCAATCCCAATCACACCCACTCAAAATAACCCAAGATGTAAATAGCCAGTCTAATAGAAGTAAACAATATCCCCAAAGTAAACCACAGTAACGGAGACGTTATAAACAGTAATTACCCATGTGGTGAAAGGCAGGTGTGACCCGTCCTAACTCCCCAATGCACGTTTCGGTGCGGGTACACCTTCAGGGGGCGTGGTTTTGATAGCAAATATACCCTCCCTATATATCCGGCATAAGATGTCACATGATGCAATTCCACCAATAGAAATGGATTGCTGACACTAGTGTTCAGGCCTAATCAGCTGCTCGTCCATATCCGCATCGCTACTGAGTCACGTGGAGTGACAAACAACAACATCCGCTCCACAGCTAAGCGAGCGTAGGAGATCCCCCGGGAGAGTAGCGGCCAGTCGGCGCACAGGTATAGTGCGCATGCGCCGCCAAAGTATCACGGCGCGTACACAGCGCCGACACAAACCCCACAGCATGGATATAAGCATACCGACAGGTGACGGCAGGAAGTCACTCATCCCTGTCAAGATCACCACTGCACAATCTCATGGGGCGGTCGGCGCCAAGACACGCCCCAGGATAGAGCAAGTGAAGAAAATGCATAATGGGGGGTGACAGCACGCTGGCACATGGGCCTACATACAAGATGGTGTATAAGAACAGCATCACATATATTGAATATAAACGACTAGAGCATAAGAGAATATATATATATATATATATATATATATATAAATGAATAAACCAAAATTTTAAAGAAATCAGCATGAATATACAAGCACAACCATACTTAAAATGCCAGATGTCAGACTCAGCCTGTAATGGGGCAATTGCCTGTGAGCCAACCCAGTAGAGGCCGGTCACACCAGGGAGGCTGGCGCCCAACCCCCACCGTATACCATGCCAAGACAGGGACAAGAAAAAGGGGGGGGGGGGAGGAAGGGAAAAGAGGGATCAGGGAAGAGAAGAAGGGAAAATGTAAATAAAACTGAGAGTGTCATCAATCACTTGAAAGGTAATAAATATATAACCATAAACATTACATCAATAGCTACAAAATACATTGTCAAACGGTCATTACAATTACAATAATATTACCATATTAATTTATTTGCCGAATAGCAAGATAATATGACTGTGCAATAATAAGTCCATGCTGAAATCACACATCTCCTCAATGTGTGACAAATAGGATATTTTCAAAGGCTCCACTTCATTTATTACGAGGTAAGACGCGTGACATCAAACAGGATATAGGGGTACATCTTGAACGGATCATGTCGTAAGTATTGAAATCAATATGTTGCATATAGCAACTAACTGAAAAGATGAATAAAAACATCCATTAAAATAAATAAAAAACAACCAAATTAAAAGAACATACAACAGCAGTAAGTCAAATAGGGACACATAAGGCAACAAGATAATACGCAATAAAACAAAGGTGGTCAGAGGAATGAGGCAAATCCATGTGATTCATTAAGGCTGCTTTCACACATCAGGTTTTGGTTTCAGGCACAATCCGGCAGTTTCAGGCACAATCTGGATCAGTTTTTTTCTGATGCCTGATCCGTTTTTTCCCCATAGAGTTGTATTACTGCCGGATTGTGCCTGAAGGACATGCGTTTCATCCGTTTTGTGCCGGATCCGTCCCTTCAGGCTTTTTTGCCGGATACAAAAAACGTCTCCTGCAACGTTTTTTGTGTCCGGCGAAAAAGCCTGAGGGGATGTTTCCGGCAATAAACGCATGGAACTGATGTGTGAAAGAACATTTCCGACGACCGAATCCGTTTTTAACACACTGAGCATGCCCAGAAGCTTTGTTTTTGATTCTAGCATGGAGAAATCTCTCTCTCTCTCTCTCCTCAAAAACCATGCCCAGGAACTCACAAAACATGCGCAGTACATAGAGCCGGATCCGGCTAAAAAACGGATCCGGTGCATCAGTTTGCATCCGTTTTTTCACTATTTACACCGGATCCTTTTTTTTAGCAAATTTGCCGGATTGTGCCTGAAACCAAAAACCTGATGTGTGAAAGCAGCCTAAGACCGAGGGGAGACATTGTGCCCAAAACGGTGATCCACCTGCATTCCTTTTGGGCAAGTAACCGCTTAATGTCCCCACCACGGATCCCAAGTTGAATATGCTGGATGCCTCTGACCATGAAAGATTTAGGGTCGCTCTGGTGAAATGTTCGAAAGTGCCTTGGTATGGTGTTTAGCTGGGTCACATCCGTGACCGAAGCAGATGCTAATATGTCGCGCACATGCTCACGTGTACGTGTTCTCAACTGTCGGGACGTCAGACCTATATAGATCTTCTGACAGCCACACGTGGCGTAGTATATCACCTGTGTTGTCACACAAGTGATATAATGTCTAATATCAAATTTCCGTTTCCCGTCAGATGAGGTGAAGGTGGCAGTTCTCAGCATATTCTTACATGCCATGCATCTCCCACAAGGAAAACAGCCATGAGGTGGTCCACACGAGTCAAAAAGGTTTTTAACTTCCGGGATATAATGGCTATTAACTAGCATGTCTCCCAGGTTTTGACTTCTTCTAGCTGTCATTAGAGGATCCACGGGTAAGTATCTGGACAGGGTGGGGTCTGTCTGAAGTACATTCCAGTGGCGCCTGAGGCTTTCCCTCATCTGTGTCCACTGACCATTATATGTTGATATAAATCTAATATGATCTTCATCTTTTTGAATTTTAGGCTGGCCATGTAGCAGGGTAGGGCGGCTACTTTTTTTTGCCCTTTGATAACCTCGTTTTATACAGCGCGTGTACAAGGTGTACGGAGCAGAGCCGCATATGTATGGGGTTCTCGGAGCAAAGCCGTGTGTGCAAGGTGTACGGAGCAGAGTCGCGTGTGTACAAGGTGTACGGAGCAGAGCCGCGTGTGTACGGGGTTCTCGGAGCGAAGCCGTGTGTGCAAGGTGTACGCAGCAGAGCCGCGTGTGTACAAGGTGTACGGAGCAGAGCCGCGTGTGTACGGGGTTCTCGGAGCGAAGCCGTGTGTGTATGGGCTGTAAATTTGAAGAATGGTACACGGCTGTGGGCAGAGCCCAGCATGTGCACTGTGGGGGAGTATTACGTGTACTCGCCAGCGTCAGAATGTGCAATGCGCATGCTCCAGAGCCAACCAGTACACCCAATACACTCCCACACTGCACAGGTCCGGAAATGACGCACTGCAGCATCATACCAGGATTAAACAGCACACAGATTTCAAACCCCGGGAGTGCGCTTGGAATTATAGCGAGGGAGGACATGAACACCCAGAGTCTGCACTTCCGAAGACATCGCCCTAATTAGTTTAGAGACATGTTAGTTATAAAATCATTTTTCTCAGCGATTACAGGGCAGTATTAGGTCAGACTATACAACATTGCAACAAAACTATAGTGTGCGAAATGAATAGGGAAAATGTAAATTTCGGTGGGAAATAGGGTTGAGCGACTCAAAAGTCGAGTCGGGTGAAATCGGCCGATCATTGCGAAAAGTCGGGGGGCCGACTGAAACACGAAACCCAATGCAACTCAATGGGGAATAAAAGTCGGCAGTGAGTGGAGGACAGAAAAACACCTACAGAGCCCATTTTAATGTCAAAACCATCAATTCTTGTTACTTAACCCTCCGTCACATACAATATCGGTTCTAACGAGTTCACATACAATGTGACTGTCAGGCGCAGGCTAGAAAAATACCTATAATATCTAATGTTTGCAATTTCAGTGCTCTAAAAGTGATCAGTGACCTTCATAGGGATGTAATAAAAGAGACTACACATAATCAGGTGCAAAAAAAACATTTACTCAATATAAAAGTAATAACTTTGATATACACAAATTTCAAAACTCCTGAGATGCACACTTTCATTTGTAAGAAAATCTGCCTTATTTATATGAAATATCATAGTAACATAGTAACATAGTAACATAGTTAGTAAGGCCGAAAAAAGACATTTGTCCATCCAGTTCAGCCTATATTCCATCATAATAAATCCCCAGATCTACGTCCTTCTACAGAACCTAATTGTATGATACAATATTGTTCTGCTCCAGGAAGACATCCAGGCCTCTCTTGAACCCCTCGACTGAGTTCGCCATCACCACCTCCTCAGGCAAGCAATTCCAGATTCTCACTGCCCTAACAGTAAAGAATCCTCTTCTATGTTGGTGGAAAAACCTTCTCTCCTCCAGACGCAAAGAATGCCCCCTTGTGCCCGTCACCTTCCTTGGTATAAACAGATCCTCAGCAAGATATTTGTATTGTCCCCTTATATCCACAAACCTTTCTCTATCCATTCATAAAACAAGCTAAATAAACAATAGTAATGACTAAAAACATTACATACCAACCTTATAAAGTGTGATGTGTTCGGGACCAATGAGCCTGAGAAGCCAGCACAGCTATATCTTCCTTCCCGAAGCTCTGCAGACCAACTGTGGTATCAGGTTTCGCACAGCAGCTAGAGCCAGGAGACTATCTAGAGCAGGGGTCCCCAACCTGTAGCTCGGGAGCCATATGTGGCTCGCGAGCCTGTGATGTGTGGCTCGCGGCTGCCTGCCAGCTTGGTGCATTAGCACCAGGTGTAAATAACTATTAAGATCAGATCTCTAAATGGTGACATGTGTGTAGCCCTGTACAGAAGAGCAGATCTGAATGGGGGTGAGATAGGAAACCGTGGAGCTTGGCATACTGCCTTGATGTGATTTCAGTGGAAAAGCTTTGGATGTCATACCAGTAATGGAGGCTCTCGGTAACACTACTATGAGTGGGGAAGAAGCTGGTTGTGGCTCGCAACCCTCTCTCAGAGCTGAACGTGGCTCACGACCCTCTTTTCACAGCTGGATGTGGCTCTCGAGGTCAGAAAGGTTGGGGACCTCTGATCTAGAGGGAGGGGGTTTCCTGAAAATCTGGTGAGAAGGGAGAAATTAAAGTAAAAGAGATGTGCCTGTCAGGCCTATTGTATGTGACGGAGGGTTAAGCTTGTCAATCTTAATTAACCTTATAATAATAGTTAGGTATTGAAAATTGGGGGTCATTTGGTTAAAGTTGTGGGGGAGGGGAGGGCTGGCTCAATTTTTTCTTGGGCCCAGGAAATGTGGAATACGTCACGGCGGTGGAGCAGGGAGAGGTAAGTATTTCAACTTTGCAAGTGCTGTGATCCAGAGCAAGCAGGGGGGCCCACTCGTTCGCATTGGCACTGACACAGGGCCCCTCAAAGTACGGCGTTGTGTTTAACGGCGGGGGCGCCTCCCACCGGCAGTGACACTTTTGCGTACTATGACGGGCCCTGTGACAGTGACGTCGCCAATGAGTATGCCCCCCCCACCTGATGAAGGAACCTGCACTTTCATATGCACCTTCCTCTTTGTCCCTGTGTAAGGTGGTATAGTATGCGGGAAGGGGGACCTGACTTTCAGCAGGGTCAGATTCTGGCTGTGTAGAGTGCAAGGGGAATGTAGTGGTCTGGGTCAATGTACCAGCAGACCCATCAAGCAGTGGCTGGGTAATAGGCAGGATGAGGAGGAAACACAGATATAGGCCCAAAATAAAAAAGGAGGCTAAAAGCAGAAAAAAATTGGTAACAGGAGTAAACAGGCAGCATTGCTTTGTTCAGTGGAGGACAACAACAAGCAGCAGCAGACACTGTTAGTAGGGCCCAACCAAACTAGTAGGGCAAATACAGTTTCAAATTCTAAATACAGGCCGAAAGCCTGTAGATTGAAACTCAGCTTTGTTTCTTTGAGGAAACCAAGAGGCAGCAGCAGACTTCACTAGGCCCAAACCAAGAACCAGGCCAAATGCAGTTTCATATTGTTGATAGAGGCCAAAAGCCTGTAGATTGAAACTCCGCTTTGTTTCTTTGAGGAAACCAAGAGGCAGCAGCAGACGTCACTAGGCCCAAACCAAGAACCAGGCCAAATGCAGTTTCATATTGTTGATAGAGGCCGAAAGCCTGTAGATTCAAACTCAGCTTTGTTTCTTTGAGGAAACCAAGAGGCAGCAGCAGACGTCACTAGGCCCAAACCAAGAACCAGGCCAAATGCAGTTTCATATTTTTGATAGAGGCCGAAAGCCTGTAGATTCAAACTCAGCTTTGTTTCTTTGAGGAAACCAAGAGGCAGCAGCAGATCTCACTAGGCCCAAACTAAGAACCAGGCCAAATGCAGTTTCATATTGTTGATAGAGGCCGAAAGCCTGTAGATTGAAACTCAGCTTTGTTTAGTAGAGGTAGAGTGGGCGCACCCACCTGTCCAGGCAAACGGCACTTGCACGGGTGCTTGCGCCAAGTGGTGACCACGGTCCTGTGGGGGGAGTCAGCCCATTTAGGGAGGCATAAAAATGGCCTATGGTGGACATTCAACAGCTGCAAATGGAGGAATTGGCAAAGTCAGTAAGAGGAGGGCAAAAGCGAGTCATTTATCACCCAAGCTGCGTGTCAGCAGGGGAAGGTGGGGCAAAAGAATTGGCAATCCATGATTGGTTCATTTTAATGAAGGTTAGATCATCTACATTTTGGGTAGCCAGACGTGTCCTTTTTTCGGTCAGTATTGAACCAGCAGCACTGAAGACTCTTTCTGAAAGCACACTGGCAGCAGGGCAAGCGAGCTCCTGTAATGTATATTCTGCCAATTCGGGCCAAGTGTCTAGTTTAGATACCGAGTAATCAATGGGGAATGACCTGTGAGGGAGAACATCGATAAAGGATGAAAAATAGTCTGTAACCATACTGGACAAATGCTGTCTCCTGTCACTTTGAATAGATGCAGCAGTCCCTGTTGTGTCAGCGGTCATTGAAAAATCACTCTACAACCTTGTCAGAAAACCCCTCTGTCCAACGCCACTTCGGATTTCTGCACCTCTAGCACCTCTGCCATGTTGCCCCTACGGCAAGTGTGAGGACCATCACAACCTCTTTGTGCTGGGAATGCCTGAACCAAACAGTCTACAAGAGTTGCTTGTTTGGTAGCCAATATTTGCTCAAGGTTCTCATGTGGCATGATGTTTTGCATTTTCCCTTTATAGCGTGGATCCAGGAGGCAGGCCATCCAGTAATCGTCATCGGTCATCATTTTGACTATGCAGGGGTCCCTTTTTAGAATACGCAAGGCATACTCAGCCATGTGGGCCAATGTTCCTGGTGTCAATTCACTGGTCCTGCTGGGTTCAGGAGCACTTTCTTGGAAATCCACATCACAAGTGTCCCGCAAGAAACCTGTACCTGACCTTGCAACGCCACCAGTTTCAAGTGGCCCCTGAGAAGCATCCTCCTCCCATACATAGTCATCCCCATCATCCTCCTCCTCATCCTCTTCGACCGCCACCTCCTCCTGGACAGTTCCATGACCAGACAATGGCTGACTGTCATCAAGGATTCCCTCCTCCTCGGCTGCAGACGCCAGCTCCTTGATGTGCGTCAAACTTTGCATCAGCAGACGCATAAGTGGGATGCTCATGCTTATGATGGCCTCGTCTGCACTTGCCAGCCATGTGCATTCCTCGAAACACTGAAGGACTTGACAGAGGTCTTGTAGCTTGGACCACTGCACACCAGACAACTCCATGTCTGCCATCCAACTGCCTGCCCGTGTATGCGTATCCTCCCACAAATACATGACAGCACGCCTCTGTTCACACAGCCTCTGAATCATGTGCAATGTGGAGTTCCACCTTGTTGCAACATCGATAATTAGGCGGTGCTGTGGAAGATTGAGCGATCGCTGATGGTTCAGCATACGGCTGGAGTGTACGGACGACCGGCGGATGTGCGAGCAAAGTCTTTGCACCTTCAGGAGCAGGGCTGGTAACTCTGGATAATTTTTAAAAAAGCACTGCACCACCAGGTTCAAAGTGTGAGCCAGGCAAGGTATGTGTTTGAGTTGTGAAAGGGCTATGACAGCCATAAAATTCCTTCCATTATCACTGACTACCTTGCCTGCCTCAAGATGTACACTGCCCAGCCATGACTGAGTTTCTTGCTGCAAGAACTCGGCCAGAACTTCCGCGGTGTGTCTGTTGTCGCCCAAACACTTCATTTCAAACACGGCCTGCTGACGCTTCCCACTAGCTGTTCCGTAATGGGACACCTCGTGTGCAACACTGGCAGCTGCGGATGGAGTGGTCGTGCGACAGCGCTCTGTGGATGAGCTTTCGCTTCTGGAGGAGGAGGAGGAGGAGGAGGTGGGGTGGCGAACGTCTACAGCCAACTGTTTCCTAGATCGTGGGCTAGGCAGAACTGTCCCACTATTGCTGTCCGCTGTGGACCCTGCATCCACGACATTAACCCAGTGTGCCGTGATGGACACGTAACGTCCCTGGCCATGCCTACTGGTCCATGCATCTGTTGTGAGGTGCACCTTCCCACTGACAGACTGCCTCAGTGCATGGACAATGCGGTCTTTGACATGCTGGTGGAGGGCTGGGATGGCTTTTCTTGCAAAGAAGTGGCGACTGGGTAGGTCATAGCGTGGTACTGCGTAGGCCATCAGGGCTTTGAAAGCTTCGCTTTCAACCAACCGGTAGGGCATCATCTCTAACGAGATTAGTCTAGCAATGTGGGCGTTCAAACCCTTTGTACGCAGATGACAGGATGAGTACTTTCGTTTCCTAACAAGAGTCTCTTCTAGGGTGAGCTGGACTGGAGAGCTGCCTATGGTGGAACTAGCGGTGGTGGTGGTTGTGGACATGGCAGATTGAGAGTGAGTTGGTGATGTTGGCCTACATACAGTGCTTCCTACCAATAACCTTCTGACTCCCTGACTGCTTTGGCCTAGTGACGATCCCTCCACATTTGCTGCTGGTGTCCTAACCGGTGGGCTTACAGTGAGGGAAGCAATGTTGCAGTGCTGACTACCTTCATTCAGATCTGGTGCACCAACGGTACGGAACGTTAGGTAGTTAGTCCAGGCTTGCAAGTGCATGCTGTTTAAATGTCTACGCATGCACGTTGTATTTAAATTGTTAAGAATCTTCCCTCTGCTAAAGGTCTTTGAGCATTTTTTACAGATCACTTTTGACTGATCATTGGGATCTTGGTCAAAAAAATGCCACACTGCACTCTTCCTACTATGGAATTCCTTTTCAAGCATTGCACGCTGTGCAACTTTCACAAGATGGCCACGCTGTCCTAAAACTGGTTTTGTCAAACGTTTTTTGCCTGATACGCGCCTGCCAGATGACAGCTGTTGCGATGTAGATTGGTGCTGCTGTGGATAACCCTCCTCCGCTTCTGAGCTAGTGGCAGCGCCACCCTCTTCCCCCAATGGCTGCCAATCTGGGTCAACAACTGGGTCATCTATCACCTCCTCCTCAATGTCATGTGCACCTTCCTCAGTGTCACCGTGTAAGGTGCTATAGCATTCGGGACAGGGCACCATAGTCTCATCAGGGTCAGATTCTGGCTCCGTAAACTGTGAGGGCAATGTAGTGATCTGACTCGATGGAGCAGCATCATAATCTAGCTGTGGCTGTGCATCAGTGCACTCCAAGTCCGATTCTTCTTGTAATTGGCAGGGTACAATTTCCCTTTCTAACCCAGGCACGGTATGTGTAAAGAGCTCCATGGAGTAACCTGTTGTGTCGCCTGACGCATCCTTCACTTTTGGTTTGGGAGAAGAACACAAGGAAACGTCTTGTTCCTGACCGGGAGCATCCACTGATGACTGGCTGCTGTGACATTTTGAACTTTGGGAAGAGGAGGCCAAAGAGCTAGAGGCTGAGTTAGCAAGGAAAGCCAAAACTTTTTCCTGCTGTTCTGGCTTTAAAAGCTGTTTTCCTACTCCCAGGTAAGGGAGCCTTCAAGGCCTTGTGTAGCCAGACGATGACGCAGGCTCAACACCTCCAGCCTTAGGTGCAACTCTGCTTTTGCCACTACCACCAGATGTAGCACCACCATCAGTACCAGCTGACAACCCCCGCCCACAGCCTCTTCCACCAGACTTCCTCATTTTTTGGGGGGGAGACACAGAACCACAACTCTGGCCCAGTGGTATAACAGTAAACTATGAACGTGGCAGAAAGTGGCTGCCTGATATATACGACACACCAGCAGTACAGTAGAATATACACTGTGTGCAAATTTTAATCTCCCTTTTTTTGGGGGGGAGACACAGAAGCACAACTCTGGCCCAGTGGTTTAACAGTAAACTATGAACGTGCCAGAAAGTGGCTGCCTGATATATATGACACACTAGCATTACAGCATTACATTACACTGTGTGCGAATTTTAATCTCCCTTTTTTTTGGGAGGAGACACAGAACCACAACTCTGGCCCAGTGGTATAACACAACACTATGAACGTGCCAGAAAGTGGCTGGAATTATTATTTAAAAAAAATAAATAACAAGCTCCCTACAATGAGCTCAGGACAAGTATGGCAGCAATAAAAAGGACTGCTTAACACAAAAATGTGGACAAATAAACAAGATAGGTAACTGTGGAGAAAGGAGCAACAGGAATTTTGCTTTAAAAAAGCAGTTGGTTTGCACAGCACCGTGCACACAGCTATGCAGCTGCTGCACTAAAATACGACCTCCACTGTCCCTGCACAAAAAGGTGGTGTGGGACAGTGAAAATCGCTCCAGCACAAGCGGTTTGGGGGTTTATATTTCCTCCCTAACTCTGTCCCTGCTTCTAACTAACTGCAGCAACACCTCTCCCTATGCTCAGATCGGCAGAAGTAAGATGGCGGTCGGCGTGCACGCCCCTTTATACCCCCTGTGACGCCACAGACAGCAAGCCAATCACTGCCATGCCCTTCTCAAAGATGGTGGGGACCGAGACCTATGTCATCACGCTGCCCACACTCTGCGTCCTCCTTCATTGGATGAAAAACGGCGGTGACAGCGTCATATGAAACGCGACTTTGGCGCTCTGATCGTGTACCGCATGGCTGATCCCACTGTAGGATCAGTTCGGGTTTCATGAAACCCGACTTTGCCTAAAAGTCGCAGATTTATGAAAATGACCCATCCGTTTCGCTCAACCCTATTAATAATAAAACAATGGTTTCACAGAAGATAAAAAAATTATTTTAAAATATAATGCACATATAGGAAACAATTGATGATACAAAAATAATTTATTAAAAGTTAAACACCTAAAAAAAAATGTTTTTCATAAAATTGTGTAGCAGGGGACAGGAACACCAGACTGTATGGTAAAATATACTGTATATATATATATACTAGCTGAAGAGCCCGGCATTGCCTGGGCATAGTAAATATCTGTGGTTAGTTATAGCACGTCACTTCTCTTATTTTCCCATCACGCCTCTCATTTTCCCAATCACATCTTTAATTTTCCCCCTCACATCTCTCATTTTCTCCCTCACACCTCTCATTTTCTCCCTCACTCCTCTCATTCCCGCC
Source organism: Ranitomeya imitator (assembly GCF_032444005.1). Taxonomy (NCBI): domain Eukaryota; kingdom Metazoa; phylum Chordata; class Amphibia; order Anura; family Dendrobatidae; genus Ranitomeya; species Ranitomeya imitator. Next base: position 385,858,147 of record NC_091287.1, on the reverse strand, counting down.
TAACACTTGTCATTTCGACCTCACATCTGTCATTTTCCGATCACTACACTATTTTCCCTCACTCCTCTCATTTTGCACTCACACCTTTTCATTTTCACCTCACACCTCTCATTTTCACCTCAGTATATACATGTATGTCATCTCCCTTATATATAGTATACACCTGTATGTCATCTCCTGTATATAGTATATACCTGTATGTCATCTCCCCTGTATATAGTATATACCTGCTGTGTGTCATCTCCCCTGTATATAGTATATACCTGTATGTCATCTCCTCCTATATATAGTATATACCTGTATGTCATCTCCTCCTATATATAGTATGTACCTGTATGTCATCTCCTCCTATATATAGTATATACCTGTATGTCATCTCCTTCTATATATAGTATATACCTGTATGTCATCTCCTCCTGTATATAGTATATACCTGTGTGTCATCTCCCCTGTATATAGTATATATCTGTGTGTCATCTCCTCCTGTATATAGTATATACCTGTATGTCATCTTCTATATATAGCATATACCTGTATGTCATCTCCTCCTGTATATAGTATATACCTGTAGGTAATCTGCTCCTGTATATAGTATATACCTGTGTGTCATCTCCTCCTGTATATAGTATATACCTGTATGTCATCTCCTCCTGTATATAGTATGTACCTGTATGTCATCTCCTCCTTTATATAGTATATACCTGTGTGTCATCTCTCCTGTATATAGTATATATATTTGTGTGTCATCTCCCCTGTATATAGTATATACCTGTGTGATCTCCTGTATTAGACCTCGTTAACACATTATTTGCTCAGTATTTTTACCTCAGTATTTGTAAGATAAATTGGCAGCCTGATAAATCCCCAGCCAACAGGAAGCCCTCCCCCTGGCAGTATATATTAGCTCACACATACACATAATTGACAGGTCATGTGACTGACAGCTGCCGTATTTCCTATATGGTACATTTGTTGCTCTTGTAGTTCGTCTGCTTATTAATCAGATTTTTATTTTTGAAGGCTAATACCAGACTTGTGTGTGTTTTAGGGCGAGTTTCGTTTGTCAAGTTGTGTGTGTTGAGTTGTGTGTGGCGACATGCATGTAGCGACTTTTGTGAGATGAGTTTTGTGTGGCAACATGCGTGTAGCAACTTTTTGTGTGTCGAGTTGCATGTGACAGGTTAGTGTAGCAAGTTGTGTGAAGCAAGTTTTGCGCATGGCGAGTTTTGCGCATGGTGAGTTTTATGTCTGGTGCCTTTTGAGTATGTGCAAGTTTTGTGTGAGGCAACTTTTGCATGTGTTGCAAATTTTGTGCATGTGGCAATTTTTCTGCATGTGCAAGTTTTGCGTGTGGCGAGTTTTCCATGAGGTGAGTTTTGCACTTGTGGCGAGTTTTGCGTGAGCCTATTTTTTGCATGTGGCGAGTTTTGCGCGTGGCGAGTTTTGAGCGGCGACTTTTGTGTTTCGACTTTTATGTGGCGAGGTTGGTGTATGTGTGGTGAAATGTGTGCTGAGGGTGGTATATGTGTTCAAGCACGTGGTAGTGTGTGGCGCATTTTGTGTGTGTGTTCATATCCCCGTGTGTGGTGAGTATCCCATGTCGGGGTCCCACCTTAGCAACTGTATGGTATATACTCTTTGGCGCCATCGCTCTCACTCTTTAAGTCCCCCTTGTTCACATCTGGCAGCTGTCAATTTGCCTCCAACACTTTTCCTTTCACTTTTCCCCATTATGTAGATAGGGGCAAAATAGTTTGGTGAATTGGAAAGCGCGGAGTTAAAATTTCACCTCACAACATAGCCTATGAAGCTCTCAGAGTCCAGACATGTGACTGTGCAAAATTTTGTTTCTGTAGCTGCGACGCCTCCAACACTTTTCCTTTCACTTTTTTCCCCATTATGTAGATAGGGGCAAAATTGTTTGGTGAATTGGAAAGCACGGGGTTAAAATTTCGCCTCACAATATAGCCTATGACGCTCTCGGGGTCCAGATGTGTGACTGTGCAAAATTTTGTGGCTGTAGCTGCAACGGTGTAGATGCCAATCCCGGACATACACACATACACACACACACACACACACGCACATTCAGCTTTATATATTAGATATATATATATTAGCTATTGAACCCGTTCTACGCCCGGGTGGCGAGCATTTATATTGGTATATGGTCTCCATCCTGGTATGTGCTGCTCCATCCTGCGCCCCCATCCTGTCATGTGCTGCTCCCATCCTGCGCCCCCGTTCTGTCATGTGCTGCTCCCATCCTGCGCCTCCATTCTGTCATTTGCTGCTCCCATCCTGTCATTTGCTGCTCCCATCCTGCGCTCGTTCTGTCATTTGCTGCTCCCATCCTGCGTCCCCGTTCTGTCATTTGCTGCTGCCATCCTGCGCCCGTTCTGTCATGTGCTGCTGCCATCCTGCGCCCGTTGTGTCATGTGCTGCTGCCATCCTGCGCCCGTTCTGTCATGTGCTGCTGCCATCCTGCGCCCGTTCTGTCATGTGCTGCTGCCATCCTGCGCCCGTTCTGTCATGTGCTGCTGCCATCCTGCGCCCGTTCTGTCATGTGCTGCTGCCATCCTGCGCCCGTTCTGTCATGTGCTGCTGCCATCCTGCGCCCGTTCTGTCATGTGCTGCTGCCATCCTGCGCCCGTTCTGTCATGTGCTGCTGCCATCCTGCGCCCGTTCTGTCATGTGCTGCTGCCATCCTGCGCCCGTTCTGTCATGTGCTGCTGCCATCCTGCGCCCGTTCTGTCATCTGCTGCTGCCATCCTGCGCCCGTTCTGTCATGTGCTGCTCCCATCCTGCACCCATTCTGTCATGTGCTGCTGCCATCCTGCGCCCGTTCTGTCATGTGCTGCTGCCATCCTGCGCCCGTTCTGTCATGTGCTGCTGCCATCCTTCGCCCGTTCTGTCATGTGCTGCTGCCATCCTTCGCCCGTTCTGTCATGTGCTGCTGCCATCCTGCGCCCGTTCTGTCATGTGCTGCGGCCATCCTGCGCCCGTTCTGTCATGTGCTGCTGCCATCCTGCGCCCGTTCTGTCATGTGTTGCGGCCATCCTGCGCCCGTTCTGTCATGTGCTGCTGCCATCCTGCGCCCGTTCTGTCATGTGCTGCTGCCATCCTGCGCCCGTTCTGTCATGTGCTGCTGCCATCCTGCGCCCGTTCTGTCATGTGCTGCTGCCATCCTGCGCCAGTTCTGACATGTGCTGCTGCCATCCTGCGCCCGTTCTGTCATGTGCTGCTGCCATCCTGCGCCCGTTCTGTCATGTGCTGCTGCCATCCTGCGCCCGTTCTGTCATGTGCTGCTGCCATCCTGCGCCCGTTGTGTCATGTGCTGCTGCCATCCTGCGCCCGTTCTGTCATGTGCTGCGGCCATCCTGCGCCCGTTCTGTCATGTGCTGCGGCCATCCTGCGCCCGTTCTGTCATGTGCTGCGGCCATCCTGCGCCCGTTCTGTCATGTGATGCGGCCATCCTGCGCCCGTTCTGTCATGTGCTGCGGCCATCCTGCGCCCGTTCTGTCATGTGCTGCTGCCATCCTGCGCCCGTTCTGTCATGTGCTGCTCCCATCCTGCGCCACCATTGTATTATATGCCCCCCACTCCAGTGTGTATGCCCCCGAATGCTGCTGCCATATAAAAAAAAAAAATACCATACTCACCTATCGTCCGGCTCCACTGCAGGTATGTCTTCAAGAAAATGGCGCCGGAAAGCGGGGACTGCGCAGGCGCCGATTCCGGCAGCAGGAATCGGCGCCTGCGCAGTCCGCGCTTTCCGGCGCCATTTTCTTGAAGACACACCTGCAGTGGAGCCGGAGTGTGTCTTCAAGAAAATGGCGCCGGAAAGCGCGGACTGCGCAGGCGCCGATTCCGGCAGCAGGAATCGGCGCCTGCGCAGTCCGCGCCCTCCGGAGCCGGGAGCAGAGGAGCCGGGAGACGGAGCCGCAAGCAGCGCTGGAATCGGGAAAGGTGAGCATACTTACCCTCCCTCCTGGCGGTCCCTGACTCTCCGGTGGAGATCGCGGTATGCGTTCAGTGCTTACGCATACCGCGATCTCCCGGGAGCGTCGCTCTGTGAGGCCCAGACTGCGCCGGCGCTTGCGCTTGCGCAGTCTATAGAGGCTTCGGACAGAGTGACGCTCCCAGCGTTATATTATATATATATATATATATATATATATATATATATATATATATATAAACTATATAAAAAATAAATAAATTCTACCCCAGCAAAATATATAACTTTATCATGTAGGACATCATGAAGTGTATGCAAATTAATAAAAAATTGATTACTCAGTGGGAAAAAAAAATCATTATATATGTGTAAAAGAGTGATTCTGTGACCAGCACATAAGAATTATTCAATCAAAAAAATGCTACATATTTTTTGTGCAATACATGACTAAAAATTAATATCCATACAAAATAATCATAGTGGAGCATTTAAAAAATGTAAAATAATATACAGTACAGACCAAAAGTTTGGACACACCCTCTCATTTAAAGATTTTTCTGTATTTTCATGACTATGAAAATTGTACATTCACACAAAACATGTGGAATTATATACTTAACAAAAAAAGTGTGAAACAACTGAAATTATGTCTTATATTCTAGGTTCTTCAAAGTAGCCACCTTTTTGCTTTGATGACTGCTTTTCACACTATTGGCATTCTCTTGATGAGCTTCAAAAGGTAGTCACCGGGAATGGTTTTCACTTCACATGTGTGCCCTGTCAGGTTTAATAAGTGGGATTTCTTATAATTGTGCTTGGGACCATCAGTTGTCTTGAGCAGAAGTCTGGTGGATTCACAGCCGATAGTGCTACTGAATAGACTGTTAGAATTTAGAATAGACTGTTAGAACAAAACAAAATCCTCTAAACTGCATGCTCGCAAACGCCAGAAGCCTGACAAACAAGATGGAAGAACTAGAAGCAGAAATATCTACAGGTAACTTTGACATAGTGGGAATAACCGAGACATGGTTAGATGAAAGCTATGACTGGGCAGTTAACTTACAGGGTTACAGTCTGTTTAGAAAGGATCGTAAAAATCGGAGAGGAGGAGGGGTTTGTCTCTATGTAAAGTCTTGTCTAAAGTCCACTTTAAGGGAGGATATTAGCGAAGGAAATGAGGATGTCGAGTCCATATGGGTCAAAATTCATGGAGGGAAAAATGGTAACAAAATTCTCATTGGGGTCTGTTACAAACCCCCAAATATAACAGAAACCATGGAAAGTCTACTTCTAAAGCAGATAGATGAAGCTGCAACCCATAATGAGGTCCTGGTTATGGGGGACTTTAACTACCCGGATATTAACTGGGAAACAGAAACCTGTGAAACCCATAAAGGCAACAGGTTTCTGCTAATAACCAAGAAAAATTATCTTTCACAATTGGTGCAGAATCCAACCAGAGGCGCAGCACTTTTAGACCTAATACTATCTAATAGACCTGACAGAATAACAAATCTGCAGGTGGTCGGGCATCTAGGAAATAGCGACCACAATATTGTGCAGTTTCACCTGTCTTTCACTAGGGGGACTTGTCAGGGAGTCACAAAAACACTGAACTTTAGGAAGGCAAAGTTTGACCAACTTAGAGATGCCCTTAATCTGGTAGACTGGGACAATATCCTCAGAAATAAGAATACAAATAATAAATGGGAAATGTTTAAGAACATCCTAAATAGGCAGTGTAGGCGGTTTATACCTTGTGGGAATAAAAGGACTAGAAATAGGAAAAACCCAATGTGGCTAAACAAAGAAGTAAGACAGGCAATTAACAGTAAAAAGAAAGCATTTGCACTACTAAAGCAGGATGGCACCATTGAAGCTCTAAAAAACACTAGAATGAGAAAAATACTTTATCTAAAAAACTAATTAAAGCTGCCAAAAAGGAAACAGAGAAGCACATTGCCAAGGAGAGTAAAACTAATTCCAAACTGTTCTTCAACTATATCAATAGTAAAAGAATAAAAACTGAAAATGTAGGCCCCTTAAAAAATAGTGAGGAAAGAATGGTTGTAGATGACGAGGAAAAAGCTAACATATTAAACACCTTCTTCTCCACGGTATTCACGGTGGAAAATTAAATGCTAGGTGAAATCCCAAGAAACAATGAAAACCCTATATTAAGGGTCACCAATCTAACCCAAAAAGAGGTGCGAAACCAGCTAAATAAGATTAAAATAGATAAATCTCCGGGTCCGGATGGCATACACCCACGAGTACTAAGAGAACTAAGTAATGTAATAGATAAACCATTATTTCTTATTTTTAGGGACTCTATAGCGACAGGGTCTGTTCCGCAGGACTGGCGCATAGCAAATGTGGTGCCAATATTCAAAAAGGGCTCTAAAAGTGATCCTGGAAATTATAGGCCAGTAAGTCTAACCTCTATTGTTGGTAAAATATTTGAAGGGTTTCTGAGGGATGTTATTCTGGAATATCTCAATGAGAATAACTGTTTAACTCCATATCAGCATGGGTTTATGAGAAATCGCTCCTGTCAAACCAATCTAATCAGTTTTTATAAAGATGTAAACTATAGGCTGGACCACGGTGAGTCATTGGACGTGGTATATCTCGATTTTTCCAAAGCGTTTGATACCGTGCCGCACAAGAGGTTGGTACACAAAATGAGAATGCTTGGTCTGGGGGAAAATGTGTGTAAATGGGTTAGTAACTGGCTTAGTGATAGAAAGCAGAGGGTGGTTATAAATGGTATAGTCTCTAACTGGGTCGCTGTGACCAGTGGGGTACCGCAGGGGTCAGTATTGGGACCTGTTCTCTTCAACATATTCATTAATGATCTGGTAGAAGGTTTACACAGTAAAATATCGATATTTGCAGATGATACAAAACTATGTAAAGCAGTTAATACAAGAGAAGATAGTATTCTGCTACAGATGGATCTGGATAAGTTGGAAACTTGGGCTGAAAGGTGGCAGATGAGGTTTAACAATGATAAATGTAAGGTTATACACATGGGAAGAAGGAATCAATATCACCATTACACACTGAATGGGAAACCACTGGGTAAATCTGACAGGGAGAAGGACTTGGGGATCCTAGTTAATGATAAACTTACCTGGAGCAGCCAGTGCCAGGCAGCAGCTGCCAAGGCAAACAGGATCATGGGGTGCATTAAAAGAGGTCTGGATACACATGATGAGAGCATTATACTGCCTCTGTACAAATCCCTAGTTAGACCGCACATGGAGTACTGTGTCCAGTTTTGGGCACCGGTGCTCAGGAAGGATATAATGGAACTAGAGAGAGTACAAAGGAGGGCAACAAAATTAATAAAGGGGATGGGAGAACTACAATACCCAGATAGATTAGCGAAATTAGGATTATTTAGTCTAGAAAAAAGACGACTGAGGGGCGATCTAATAACCATGTATAAGTATATAAGGGGACAATACAAATATCTCGCTGAGGATCTGTTTATACCAAGGATGGTGACGGGCACAAGGGGACATTCTTTGCGTCTGGAGGAGAGAAGGTTTTTCCACCAACATAGAAAAGGATTCTTTACTGTTAGGGCAGTGAGAATCTGGAATTGCTTGCCTGAGGAGGTGGTGATGGCGAACTCAGTCGAGGGGTTCAAGAGAGGCCTGGATGTCTTCCTGGAGCAGAACAATATTGTATCATACAATTATTAGGTTCTGTAGAAGGACGTAGATCTGGGGATTTATTATGATGGAATATAGGCTGAACTGGATGGACAAATGTCTTTTTTCGGCCTTACTAACTATGTTACTATGTTACTAATTTGTATTATGGCAAGAAAAAAGCAGCTAAGTAAAGAAAATGAGTGGCCATCATTACTTTAAGAACTGAAGGTTAGTCAGTCTGAAAAATTGGGAAAACTTTGAAAGTGTCCCCAAGTGCAGTGGCAAAAACCATCAAACGCTGCAAAGAAACTGGCTCACATGAGGACCCATGAAAGGAAGACCCAGAGTCACCTCTGCTTCTGAGGATAAGTTTATCCGAGTCACCAGCCTCAGAAATCTCAGTTTAACAGCAGCTCAGATTAGAGACCAGGTCAATGCCACACATAGTTCTAGCAGCAGACATATGTCTACAACAACTGTTAAGAGGAAACTTTGTGCAGCAGGCCTTGATTGTAAAATAGCTGCTAGGAAACCACTGCTAAGGACAGGCAGCAAGCAGAAGAGACTTTTTTGGGCTAAAGAACACAAGGAATGGACATTAGACCAGTGGAAATCTCTGCTTTGGTCTGATGAGTCCAAATTTGAGATCGTTGGTTCCAACCACCGTGTCTTTGTGTGACACAGAAAAGGTGAACGGATGGACTCTACATGCCTGGTTCCCACCGTGAAGCATGGAGGAGGTGGTGTTATGGTGTGGGGGTGCTTTGCTGGTGACACTGATGGGGATTTATTCAAAATTGAAGGCATACTGAACCAGCATGGCTACCACAGCATCTTGCAGCGGCATGCTATTCCTTCTGGTTTGCGTTTAGTTGGGACATCATTTATTTTTCAACAGGACAATGACCCCAAACACACCTCCAGGCTGTGTAAGGGCTATTTGACCAAGAAGGAGAGTGAAGGGGTGCTACGCCAGATGACCTGACCTCCACAGTCACCAGACCCCAACTCAATCGACATGGTTTGGGATGAGCTGGACCGCACAAGACACAAGCTATAATCGGCGACGCCCAAAGTCCAGAATGACTGTTAAAAGGCCACGGGAGTGACCTAGCCTCCAACCAGATTACCAGGCAGATTAATCCTGGATAACCTGGATAAAATCTAGCCGGCGCCACTGAGAGTATAGTGGACAAATGTGGAATTACCGCTGTCTGTCGGACACCATAGTGTGAACAGCGTCCGACATGACACCTAGAATATAAGACATAATTTCAGTTGTTTCACACTTTTTTGTTAAGTATATAATTCCACATGTGTTAATTCATAGTTTTGATGCCTTCAGTGTGAATGTACCATTTTCATAGTCATGAAAATACAGAAAAATCTTTAAATGAGAAGTTGTGTCCAAACTTTTGGTCTGTACTGTATGCATAGTGAAAACCCCAAAATAAATGATGTGTACACCACAATTAATCAATCAGAACATTAAGAGAGAATTTAGGTCCATACAAAATAGTTATAGTGCTCCTGTTTTGACCAAAGTAAATAGAACAACACATACAGCCATATGATCAGATAAGAACTGAAAAGTAGGCGTGGTGAATGGTATAAAAATCAATAATCAATGATCCACAAGCCTAAAGGTCAACAGTATCATAAGTGCGGGTGTAAATGAGTAATACCAATCAGTCTGAAGTTCCACAATCCCCTGCACACACCACTCCAATGCACGTTTTACTACCGCTTCGTCAGCGAGTGATGTGGCAAGGGTCCAGTGAACTATATATGAGGAGGAGGACAGCTGAAGGTGATATCAATCAGCAGCACCATGTTATGTGATGCCGCTACTAACACATGTGGCAGCCATCACCATGAGCTGGAAGCCCGGAATCATGTGACCGAGTGCGACCTAGGTCACAGTCGATCACGCAACTTCCACACGACCAGCCCAGCGGAGAGGCGGGCGCATGCGCAGTGCATCGTGCTGCAGCCATCTTAGAAAGGGAAAACTGCTTAATCAATTACACCTAGCTGAAGGGCAAAAGCATGAATGCAAAAGGAAACAAAGGGAAAGTGTCTGGTAACAATTTATGCAAATGACTAGGAAAAACTAAAAAACAGACAATGCAATATTTATTTCTACATAATCCAAAATATATAAAAAAAATATTAATAACAGAATGCCACCAGAATTAATGTATATAGATACTGTATATAATCAAGTAGATGAGAAAAATAATCAATAAAGCAAAGAAATAAGGTGTTACAAGTGCAACAAAAATAAAAATAAAAAATATGCATGATGAAATACTGATAAGATATGATGAATACTGGCAAAAATAAATAAAGTGAATGAAATTAAAAGATATGACAAATATGAAATGTGAAGATTGAATTACATGTAGTGAAAAATATATGATCAGAATGTAATAAAAGAAAAAGTGAAAAAAATCGGTCAATGTATAAAATATGAAAAAACTAATTATTTTTCAAAAATAAATAAGACAATCATGATGAAAAAATGAAAAATATGAAAACAATATTGTATTGTAATAAAATTTGAATGAAATTAATAATTAAATAACAAAAAATGTATTATAAATATGATATTAATAAATAGTAATTTTTTATAAAAAATGTGTATAAAAGATGGACATAAGCTCAACAAAATGCCTGCAGACCAACAAAATTAGAGAGCACACACACAAACACAAACACATATCTCCATATACTAATAACCCGCATGAATGCGGGTGATATTAGCTCTGAAAAACAATCATCTACTGAAATAAATGTATCCCCACAAAAAAAATTTCTTAACCTGGACGGTCGCATTTTGGCACCATCCAGGTTGAAAACTATTTCTCCCCAGACATGGATTACTGTGTGGGACAGAACGACCGACAGGTGAGGGATATTGTTGTTTTCTTTTTTTAGTTTTTTTTTACAAGATAACAAGGGCTTCGATGGAATAGGCGTTAGGTGAGTATAACTGTGTTTGTTATTTTTGAATAAGAAAGTAAAACTGTGTTTTGTTTTATTTCTAATAAAACACTTTTTTTCTGGCTGTGTCTTTATTTACAATACAACTATTGGATTAGTAATGGAGAGGTGTCTTATAGACACCTCTCCATTACTAATCCGTTGGCCTGATGTCACCTGACAATACAAAGGTGACATCAACCCCACAAATATGAGCTCCACTTGCCACCACTACAGGGCAAGTGGGACGAGACGGGCAAAGCACTAAAATTGGCACATCTAATAAACCCACCACCCCACTTGAATTTGAACTCACACCACACTTCACTGGTTAAAACTGAACTCTCTCTAACCAGGAAGTCCATCCCTTCTTATGAGCACTAGTACCCGCAAACTGGTCTAATCCTAACCATAACCATTTCCTATCTATATGCTATCCTGTTCTATATCCTATGCTTCTCTAAGCTTATCCTGATGCTATATTCACATTATGTTCTAACACTCTATATACTGTACATCACCATAATAAGTTATATCACATTACATTAGACACACATTACTTCACATATAAAACCACACGATAGTATTCACATAGCACGTCTGTTGTCTTCAGGGGCAGGAACAGGGTAAGACAGTCAACATCCCTACAGAGTTATTATTGTAGTGATTGCCAGAAGATTGTAACAAGTGTCACTAAAGAGTTGCAAGTGCCCACCGCTGCAGATACCAGTTGTATACCTCTGTCAAATTGTTGCCAGACAGTTAAAACCATAAAACCCGTGCTTCTCCCTATGTAAATTTGTTCAATTTGTGTGACCGTATCTTTTCTTCCATCCTAGTGAGGAACCAGTCTGCCATCTATGGTGACTATATCCCATATTATATTTTAAGAGGCTCACCGTCATCAATATCCATACCGTAATTTCCCTTACAGGTCTGAAAAACAAAGATCGGCTGGGAACAACTGGAACAGTAAGGCTAAGTGCACACGTTGCAGAATTGCCGTGGAAATTTCCGCTGCAATTCTGCGCCTCCTGCCGCGGGTATATCGCATGCTGAATTGGCATGCGTATTCCCACAGAAAACTAGCGTTTTGCAAGCATAATTAGCTTGCAGAATCCTAGCGTTTTCCAAGCGATCTGTAGCATTGCTTGGAAAACTGATTGACAGGTTGGTCACACTTGTCAAACAGTGTTTGACAAGTGTGACCAACTTTTTACTATTGATGCAGCCTATGCCGCATCAATAGTAAAAGATAGAATGTTAAAAATAATAAAAAAAAATAAAAATGGTTATACTCACCTACCGCAAACAGCCGATCTCCTCAGCGACTTCCGTTCTTATAGATGGTGTGTGTGCAGGACCTTCGATGACGTCGCGGTCACGTGACCGCGTTGTCATCACGGTCATGTGATCGCGATATCATCGCAGGTCCTTCACACACCATCTACAGGAACGGAAGCGGCCGCGTGCAGCGCTTAGGGGCAGGAAGACTCCGGGGCCATCAGAGGGTGAGTATATCATGATTTTTTTATTTTAATTCTTTTTTTTAACAATTATATGGTGCCCAGTCCGTGGAGGAGAGTCTCCTCTCCTCCACCCTGGGTACCAACCGCACATGATCTGCTTACTTCCCGCATGGTGGGCATAGCCCCATGCGGGAAGTAAGCAGATCAATGCATTCCTAGGTGTGCGGAATCCCTGCGATTCCGCAACTTTAATGAACATGCTGCGTTTTTTCTGGAATGCGAATCCGCTCAGGAAAAAAATGCAGCATGTGCACAAAAAATGCGTATTGCATTCTATTAAATAGGATGCTTAATGTGAGCGTTTTTTTCGTGGTTTTATAGCGTTTTTATAGCGAAAAACTGCAAAAAAAGCGAAAAATCTACGTGTGCACACAGCCTTAGAGTTTTAATAGGCAAGTAAGTTATTTTGTGAGCATTTACTGCTCTAGGCCCCAATTTGCTTTGCATGCAGACAACCTTTTTTAATTAAAAAACAAGTCTTTTCTAAAACACACATCACATTTGCTGACAGATCCTCTATCTAAATGGCTAGACAGTCTGTGCCTACAAGTTCTGAAGATGTAAATCTGATCTGTATATATTATTGTAATGCAGGTAGTTGTCCTATTTCACTGTTTTATTCAACCATATCAGTAATGAGCCCCCTAAACAATTATAATTGCTTTTTTATTGCTGTTTGGGAAACATGAGAGAAAAGCAATAAAGTATACAACTCTCATAATGTAATTTATAACACTCCGATAATTTCGGGAAAATATTTTTTCTTTGTGTATAAGCTTTAGAACCAACAAACAAAGTTTTGTTGTAGTTAAATAATTGATGCTGTTTTGTCAGATAATCATCAATTATTCTGTGCTGCAAAAAGCAATTATACTTACTTTGCTTATGTAACTGCTTCAATTAAAGCCTGGAAACGATATAAAAATGCCACATCTCTGCATTGTTAATTTTTCATGGCAGCTAGTCTACTAAATATACTTTTAAATAGCTTATAACTTCACAAGAAAAATTAAAATGAACACTTAACTCTTTCTGACTGCATTGAAAAATTTTTGTGTTAATTTTATCAGGACAATCCCGACAAAAAAATATTTCAAATACATACTCTTGTGCAACTTCTGGATTTGGGCTCCAAAAGTAAAGGAACTATGCAAACTAGACCAAAACAAATGTGGTTTCTCAGCTGTTTAACCCCTTCCTACAAGTGGACGAACTGTATGTCCAGATTGAAGATGATTTCCCATAATCGGCCATACAGTCAGGTCTCATAGATGGTACTGTCACATGATTTGATCCATCTGCAGCAGGTAATGGCTGTTAGGCTGGATTCACATGTCATAATATTTTCTGTACCGGAAAAAAATGGTACTGGAGATGACAGTGTCCCTGTGTCCGTGTGTGCAATGCTTGCGGCACATGTGTGGGAACTGTGTGCAGCATCATTTGCACACGGATGTGCGCCAGGGAAGAAGCACTACAGTAAGCGCTGTTTCCCAGGGCCTGATGCTAAAGACGCTCTCATCATTCTCCCCTGCTCTGTTGGTGATCAGATGAAGAGAGTGGTATTCAAGAGATAACAAAGACAGCAGGTGGCGGCTGATGGGACTATTACTCCCATCAGCCTATACCTGGTGCCGTTAATAAGTGACAGCAGGAGCGGCTGATGAGAGTATTTCTCACCCACCACCTGCATTGTAAATAAATAAATAAATGAAGAAACCCGGCATGGGTTTCCCTCTATTTTCTCTAACCAGCCAGGCAATCCTCAGCTGTTAGCTTTAGCAAAGCTAGTTATCAAGAATAGAGAAGTCTCCACGCTGTTTTTATACTTATTTAAATAAATAAGTAAAAAAAACGTCATGGGGGTCCCCCCTTTTATGACAACCAGCCTTGATAAAGCTGACTGTTGGGGGCTGGTATTCTGAAGCTGGGAGGGGGCCGCTGTTATAGGCATCCCCACCTAAAAATAGCAGCACGCAGTCACCCAGAAAAGGAACATCTATTAGTTGCGCCAATGCTGGTGCTTTACCCGGCTATTTCCACTTGCCCTGTAGCGGTGGCAAGTGGGTTTCATATTTGTGGGGTTGATGTCACTTTTGTATTGTCATATGACATCAAGCCCTTGACTTAGTAATGGAGAGGTGTCTGTAAGACACCTCTCCATTACTAATCCTACAGTTACATGGTAAATAATGACACAGCCAGAATAAAATAATTTATTAGAAATAAAACGAAACACAGTTTTCATTTTTATTGAAAAATAACAAACACAGTTATACCCACTCATTACCTAATTCTATTGAAGCCCTTGTCTTCTGTAATAAAACTAAAATAAAAAACAACAATATCCCTTACCTCTCCCTCGTTATGTCCCACACCATAATCCATGTCTGGTGGATTAATAGTTTTCAACCTGTACAGTGCCAAGATGAGACCATCCAGTCTGAGAACAATATGGTGAATGAGCTGCTGTGAGCGCAGCATCATTGACCAGCGGTGACATCATCGTGGTTACTGCCAGTCAGTGAGGCTACGTTCCCAGTAGGGCTGAACTGCGGTGACTTCAGGGTCGTCGTCATTAGGGTCTTGAACTTGGAAATGTAGCAGAAGGTACAAGAAGGCTGAGGAACTGCCGAGAACAAGCTGATGGTACTAGAACCCGGATGGGTAGCCGAAGGTACAAGAGCCAATCGAACTACCAAGGACCAGCTGACGGTACTGTAACCCGGTTACTAAGCAGGAGGTACCCGTGTCAGAAAGCACAACCAAGGACCACCAGACGTTGGTGGAACTCGGATACCCAGAAGGAGGCACCTATGCCAAAGGCTCTGCCTGGAACCAGCTGACAGTACTGGAACCAGGATGGGGAGCAGAAGGTACAAGAGCAAAAGACACTGCTGAGAACCAGCTGACGGTACTGGAACCAGGGGGACCTATTCAAGCTTGTCTTCCTAAGAACTAGCTAATGGTGTTGGAACTCAGATAGGCAGCAGAAGGTCCACAGGAAAAAAAATTGCTAGGCCGCGAGCCAGCCGTAGTTACCGAAAACCCACAGTCCTACAGTGGGAGCTTGTCCTATTGGCACTACGGAACCAGCCTTGATTGCCTGTTCCCGCAGCCCACATAGGAAGCACCTAAACTGCAGGCACCATAGAGTCGGCTAACCCGACCGCAACACGACAGGACAACGTATTGGAGGCAAAGTGACCTTGACACTACCCGGAAACAGCTGGCGTGCTGGAACTAGGCTGGAGGGAGTACCCATGCCAAATACACTTCTGAGCAGCAACTGGCAGTGTTGGAGCCCAGGGATTACATGAGAAACAGAGTGTAGGCTGAGGCCTAATTGGAGCAAGTTGAAAGGGAACCTTTAACCAACCCCAAGCATTTGCAACTAAAAGAGCCACCTTGTGCAGCACTAATGCTGCACAAGGAAAAGGTGGCTCTTTTAATTATGCTCCTTGCACACGCTGAAGTTAACACTTATAAAATGTGGCCCCTCATACCCTGAAACCATAGCAGAGGTGGGACTTTCCTTCTTAATGAGACGCAGCACAGCTGTCATTCATACCCCCTTGGCACCGGGCGCCGCCTCCTCAGCGTTGTTTAACTCAGTCCCGGAGCCTGTGCTGTTATGTTATCCTTGGCCATGTGCAGTTAGTGCTGCCCATCTTCTGACATCATTTGTTGTCAGGCTGGCTGCGCCTGTGCGGCCGCCCTGCCTGAGATCCTGTCCCGCTGTGTCTTCTGATTTATTCACACTGCGGGGTTGGGATTCATGGGTATGCACAGTGCATATTGTCGCCTCTCACTCATCTCCTTCTGCCTTCTTCAGACTGTGCGGCATCAGCTGATCCCTAATCGCATGCCACGGCCATGACGCGGCACAGTCTGAAGAAGGCGGAAGGAGATGAGTGAGAGGCGAAGATACGCACTGTGCATGCCCATGAATCCCAGCCCGCAGTGCGAATAAATCAGAAGACACTGTGGGGCGGGATCTCGGGCAGCACGACCGCACATGCACAGTCAGCCTGACATCAAATGATGACAGATGACGGGCAGCGCTAACTGCACATGACCAAGGGATAACATAACAGCGCAGGCTCCGGGACAGATTCAAACAACGTTGAGGAGGCGGTGCACGGCGCCAAGGGGGTATGAATGATGGCTGTGCCGCGTCTGATTAGGAAGGAAAGTCCGGCCTCCGGGACTTTCACGGTATGAGGGGGCACATTTTATAAGTGTTTAGTTCAGCGTGTGCAAGGAGAATAACTAAAAGAGCCACCTTGTCCAAATGCAGCATTAGTGCTGCACAAGGTGGCTCTTTCAGTTACAAACGCCTGGGGGGACAGGTTCCCTTTAATTTCTGTGATAGTGTGAGTGTGGAGGGAGCAGGAGACCTTGCCGGATTCACAGCTGGGGATCAGCTGACATTACTGAAATCCAACAACATGGCAGCAAGTGTTGACTGTGCAGACGGCACTTCCGAGCAGCAACTGGCGGTGTTGAAGCCCATGGAATGCAGGAGAAGCAGAGTAGAGGCATTGCTGCACACACAGCAGGGGATCATCTGACGTTAGTGAAACCCAATAACAGAGGAGCAACTGTTGACTGTGCAGACAGCATTTCCGGGCAGCAACTGGCGGTGTTGGAGCCCAGGGTCAATGCTAGAAACTGAGCGGAGAACTTGCCACACACAGCAGGGGGCAGCTGGCGTTACTGAACCCCAATAACAGAGGAGCAACTGTTGACTGTGCAGATAGCACTTCCGGGCAGCAACTGCCGTTGTTGGAGCCCAGGGTCAATGCTAGAAACTGAGTGTAGGCCGAGGCCTAATTGTAGCTAGTTTAATATCGGTTGCACTCTTAGTGTGGAGGGAGCAGGAGACATTGTCGCACACACATCAGGGGAGCAACTGGCGTTACTGAACCCCAATAACAGAGGAGCAACTGTTGACTGTGCAGACAGCGCTTCCGGGCAGCAACTGGCGTTGTTGGAGCCCAGGGTCAATGCTAGAAACTGAGTGGAGAACTTGCCACACACACAGCAGGGGACCAGCTGGCGTTACTGAACCCCAATAACAGAGGAGCAACTGTTGACTGTGCAGACAGCACTTCCGGGCAGCAACTGGCGGTGTTGGAGCCCAGGGTCAATGCTAGAAACTGAGTGTAGGCCGAGGCCTAATTGGAGCTAGTTTAATATCGGGTTGTAGTCTTACTGAGGAGGGAGCAGGAGACATTGCCGCACACACAGAAGGGGAGCAGCTGGCATTACTGAACCCCAATTACAGAGGAGCAACAGTTGACTGTGCAGAAAGCACTTCCGGGCAGCAACTAGCGGTGTTGGAGCCCAGGGATTACATGAGAAACAGAGTGTAGGCTGAGGCCTTATTGGAGCAAGTTGAAAGGGAAACTTTAACCCCCAGGCATTTGTAACTGAAAGAGCCACCTTGTGCCGTTCTAATGCTGCACAAGGAAAAGGTGGCTCTTTTAGTTATGCTCCTTGCACACGCTGAACTAAACACTTATAAAATGTGTCCCCTCATACCGTGAAACCGTCCCGGAGGTGGGTCTTTCCTTCGTAATGAAACACAGCACAGCCGTCATTCATACCCTCTTGGCGCCGGGCACCGCCTCCTCAGCGTTGTTTGAATCTGTCCCGGAGCCTGCGCTGTTATGTTAAACCTTGGGCATGCCCAGTTAGCGCTGCCCATCTTCTAACATCATTTGGTGTCAGGCTGACTGCGCCTGTGCGGCCGCGCTGCCCGAGATCACGCCCCGCACTGTCTTCTGATTTAATCACACTGCGGTGCTGGGATTCATGGGCATGCGCAGTGCATATCTTCGCCTCACTCATCTCCTTCCGCCTTCTTCAGACTGTGAGGCGTCATGGCTGTGGCATGCGATTAGGCATCTGCTGACGGCACACAGTCTGAAGGAGGTCGAAGGAGATGAGTGAGAGGTGAAGATATGCACTGTGCATGCCCATGAATCTCAGTCCCGCAGTGTCAATAAATCAGAATACACTCCGGGGCATGATCTCGGGCATCGCGGCCGCACAGGTGCAGTCAGTCTGACACCAAATGATGTTAGAAGATGGGCAGCGCTAACTGCGCATGCCCAAGGTTTAACATAACAGCGCAGGCTTTGGGACAGATTCAAACAAAGCTGAGGAGGTGGCGCCCGGTGCCAAGGGTGTATGAATGACAGCTGTGTTGTGTCTCATTTCGAAGGAAAGTCCCACCTCCTTGACGGTTTCACGGTATGAGGGGACACATTTTAAAAGTGTTAAGTTCAGCGTGTGCAAGTAGCATAACTAAAAGAGCCACCTCTTGCAGTTAGTGCTGCACAAAGTGGCTCTTTTAGTTACAAAC
Source organism: Ranitomeya imitator (assembly GCF_032444005.1). Lineage (NCBI taxonomy): Eukaryota > Metazoa > Chordata > Amphibia > Anura > Dendrobatidae > Ranitomeya > Ranitomeya imitator. The sequence continues at coordinate 385,839,631 of NC_091287.1, read as the reverse complement.
ACCTTGGGGGGTACAGGTTCCCTTTAATTTCTGTAGTAGTGTGAATGTGGAGGTAGCAAGCCAAATTGCTGGATACACAGCTGGGGATCAGCCGACGTTACTGAAACCCAATAACACGGCAGCAAGTGTTGACTGTGCAGACGGCCCTTCTGAGCAGCAACTGGCGGTGTTGGAGCCCAGAGAATAAAGGAGAAGCAGAGTGTAGGCCGAAGCCTGCACTCGAGGCAATTTAATATCTGTTGTTGTGTCAGCGTGGAGGTAGCAGGAGCAATTGCTGGATACACAGCAGGGGAGCAGCTGACGTTACTGAACCCCACTAACACAGGAGCGAGTGTTTTTCTCTGTGCAAACAGCACTTCCGAGCAGCAACTGGTGGTGTTGGAGCCAAGGGTCAATCAGCTTGTAGGCCAAGGTCTAACTGGAGCGAGTTTAATATCTGAAGTAGTGTGAGTGTGGAGATAGCAGGAGCAATTGCTGGATACACAGCAGGGGAGCAGCTGATGTTACTGAACCCCACTAACACAGGAGCAAGTGTTTTTCTCTGTGCAAATGGCACTTCCAAGCAGCAACTGGCATTGTTGGAGCCCAGGGTCAAGCAGGGTGTAGGCCAAGGCCTAATTGGAGCGAGTTTAATATCTGAAGTAGTGTGAGTGTGGAGATAGCAGGAGCAATTGCCGGATACACAGCAGGAGAGCAGCTGACATTACTGAACCCCACTAACACAGGAGCGAGTGTTTTTCTCTGTGCAAACAGCACTTCCGAGCAGCAACTGGCAGTGTTGGAGCCCAGGGAATCCAGGAGAAACAGAGTGTAGGCTGAGGCCTACACTGGAGGCAGTTTAATATCTGTTGTAGTGTGAGCGTGGAGGTAGCAGGACAAATTGCCAGATACACAGCTGAGGATCAGCTGACATTACTGAAACCCAATAACTTGGCAGCAAGTGTTGATTGTGCAGACGGCACTTCCGAGCAGCAACTGGCGGTGTTGGAGCCCAGGGAATAAAGGAGAAGCAGAGTGTAGGCTGATGCCTTATTAAAGCAAGTTGAAAGGGAACCTTTAAACCCCAGGCATTTGTAACTGAAAGAGTCACCTTGTGCAGCACTAATGCTGCATAAGGAAAAGGTGGCTCTTTTAATTATGCTCCTTGCACACGCTGAACTAAACACTTATAAAATGTGTCCCCTCATACCATGAAAATGTCACTGAGGTGGGACTTTCCTTCGTAATGAGATGCGTCACAGCCATCATTCATACCCCTTGGCGCCGGGTGCCGCCTCCTCAGCATTGTTTGAATCTGTCCCGGAGCCTGCTCTGGTATGTTAAACCTTGGGCATGCGTAGTTAGCGCTGCCCGTCTTCTGACATCATTTGTTGTCAGGCTGACTGCGCCTGTGCGGCCGTGCTGCCCGGGATCACGCCCTGCAGTGTCTTCTGATTTATTCACACTGCGGGGCTGGGATTCATGGGCATGCGCAGTGCATATCTCCACCTCTCACTCCTCTCCTTCCGCCTTCTTCAGTCTGTGCGGCATCATGGCCGTGGCATGCGATTAGGGATCAGCTGATGGTGCACAGTCTGAAGAAGGCGGAGGGAGATGAGTGAGAGCCTGAGGCGAAGATATGCACTGCGCATGCCCATGAGTCTCAGCTCCACAGTGTGAATAAATCAGAAGACACTGCGAGGTGTGATCTCGGGCAGCGCGGCCACACAGGCACAGTCAGCCTGACACCAAATGATGTCAGAAGACGGGCACCACTAACTGCGCATGCCCAAGGTTTAACATAACAGCGCAGGCTCCGGGACAGATTAAAACAATACTGAGGAGGTGGCGCCCGGCGCCAAGGGGGTATGAATGACGGCTGTGCTGTGTCTCATTATGAAGGAAAGTCCCACCTCCGGGACGGTTTCACGGTATGAGGGGACACATTTTATAAATGTTAAGTTCAGCATGTGCACGGAGCATAACTAAAAGAGCCACCTTTTCCTTGTTCAGCATTAGTGCTGCACAAGGTGGCTCTTTCAGTTACAAACGCCTGGGGGGTACAGGTTCCCTTTAATTTCTGTAGTAGTGTGAGTGTGGAGGTAGCATGACAAATTGCCGGATACACATCTAGGGATCTGCTGATGTTACTGAAACCCAATAACATGGCAGCAAGTGTTGACTGTGCAGACGGCACTTCTGAGCAGCAACTGGTGGTGTTGGAGCCCAGGGAATCCAGGAGAAACAGAGTGTAGGCTGAGGCCTACACTCGAGTCAGTTTAATATCTGTTGTAGTGTGAGTGTGGACGGAGCAGGAGAAATTGCCGGATACACAGCTGGGGATCAGCTGATGTTACTGAAACCCAATTGTTATAATCTGGTGGCCTAGGAGCAGCATGAGACGGACTCTGGAGAAGGTGGTCCCTGTACTGACCGCAAACCCTGAACCTAGCAGCGCAACTAGAAGTAGCCGTGGGGGGTACCTAACACTCCCTAGACCCATCGGCACAGCCTAAGATCTAACTACCCCTAAAGACAGAAACAGGAAACCTATCTTGCCTCAGAGAAAATCCCCAAAGGATAAATAGCCCCCCACAAATATTGACTGTGAGAGGAGAGGGAAATAACATACGCAGATATGAAATCAGATTTTAGCATAGGAGGCCATACTAGCTAAAAAGAAAGAATAGAACAGAGTACTATGCGGTCAGTATAAAAACACTAGAAAATATCCACCGCAGAAAATACGGATCACCACATCTGACTAAAGACATGGGGAGTATATCTGCATCTCCAGAGAAATAGCTAGGCTGCAAAAAATCCTTCACAGACTAAGCTGGACAAGACAAAAACATGAAAAAGCACAGAACTATAAGGTCCACTGCAGGTGGACCGCAAAAACAAAGCCAGGACTTATCTTTGTAGAAAAGCACAGCAAACTGGAGAGACCAGCAGGGAAGTGAATCCTTCCAGAACAATGGACAACTGGCACTGACTAAAGGATCCTGCAAAGCTATATACCCCAGTCAGTTTTGCAATTAGTAGATACACCTGTCCACTCCTGCAGTCAAGGCACAACTGCATTACCCTCTACAACCACCGGAGGGAGCCCAAAAGCTGAATTCACAACACCCAATAACCCTGGGTCATGTGTTGACTGTGCAGACGGCCCTTCTGAGCAGCAACTGGCGGTGTTGGTGCCCAGGGATTACAGTTCAGGTGATAGTAACATAGTAACATAGTAACATAGTAACATAGTTAGTAAGGCCGAAAAAAGACATTTGTCCATCCAGTTCAGCCTATATTCCATCATAATAAATCCCCAGATCTACGTCCTTCTACAGAACCTAATAATTGTATGATACAATATTGTTCTGCTCCAGGAAGACATCCAGGCCTCTCTTGAACCCCTCGACTGAGTTCGCCATCACCACCTCCTCAGGCAAGCAATTCCAGATTCTCACTGCCCTAACAGTAAAGAATCCTCTTCTATGTTGGTGGAAAAACCTTCTCTCCTCCAGACGCAAAGAATGCCCCCTTGTGCCCGTCACCTTCCTTGGTATAAACAGATCCTCAGCGAGATATTTGTATTGTCCCCTTATATACTTATACATGGTTATTAGATCGCCCCTCAGTCGTCTTTTTTCTAGACTAAATAATCCTAATTTCGCTAATCTATCTGGGTATTGTAGTTCTCCCATCCCCTTTATTAATTTTGTTGCCCTCCTTTGTACTCTCTCTAGTTCCATTATATCCTTCATGAGCACCGGTGCCCAAAACTGGACACAGTACTCCATGTGCGGTCTAACTAGGGATTTGTACAGAGGCAGTATAATGCTCTCATCATGTGTATCCAGACCTCTTTTAATGCACCCCATGATCCTGTTTGCCTTGGCAGCTGCTGCCTGGCACTGGCTGCTCCAGGTAAGTTTATCATTAACTAGGATCCCCAAGTCCTTCTCCCTGTCAGATTTACCCAGTGGCTTCCCATTCAGTGTGCAATGGTGATATTGATTCTTTCTTCCCATGTGTATAACCTTACATTTATCATTGTTAAACCTCATCTGCCACCTTTCAGCCCAAGTTTCCAACTTATCCAGATCCATCTGTAGCAGAATACTATCTTCTCTTGTATTAACTGCTTTACATAGTTTTGTATCATCTGCAAATATCGATATTTTACTGTGTAAACCTTCTACCAGATCATTAATGAATATGTTGAAGAGAACAGGTCCCAATACTGACCCCTGCGGTACCCCACTGGTCACAGCGACCCAGTTAGAGACTATACCATTTATAACCACCCTCTGCTTTCTATCACTAAGCCAGTTACTTACCCATTTACACACAATTTCCCCCAGACCAAGCATTCTCATTTTGTGTACCAACCTCTTGTGCGGCACGGTATCAAACGCTTTGGAAAAATCGAGATATACCACGTCCAATGACTCACCGTGGTCCAGCCTATAGCTTACCTCTTCATTTATAACTGATTAGATTGGTTTGACAGGAGCGATTTCTCATAAACCCATGCTGATATGGAGTCAAACAGTTATTCTCATTGAGATAATCCAGAATAACATCCCTCAGAAACCCTTCAAATATTTTACCAACAATAGAGGTTAGACTTACTGGCCTATAATTTCCAGGTTCACTTTTAGAGCCCTTTTTGAATATTGGCACCACATTTGCTATGCTCCAGTCCTGCGGAACAGATCCTGTCGCTATAGAGTCCCTAAAAATAAGAAATAATGGTTTATCTATTACATTACTTAGTTCCCTTAGTACTCGTGGGTGTATGCCATCCGGACCCGGAGATTTAGCTATTTTTATCTTATTTAGCCGATTTCGCACCTCTTCTTGGGTTAGATTGGTGACCCTTAATATAGGGTTTTCATTGTTTCTTGGGATTTCACCTAGCATTTCATTTTCCACCGTGAATACCGTGGAGAAGAAGGTGTTTAATATGTTAGCTTTTTCCTCGTCATCTACAACCATTCTTTCCTCACTATTTTTTAAGGGGCCTACATTTTCAGTTTTTATTCTTTTACTATTGATATAGTTGAATAACAGTTTGGGATTAGTTTTACTCTCCTTAGCAATGTGCTTCTCTGTTTCCTTTTTGGCAGCTTTAATTAGTTTTTTAGATAAAGTATTTTTCTCCCTATAGTTTTTTAGAGCTTCAATGGTGCCATCCTGCTTTAGTAGTGCAAATGCTTTCTTTTTACTGTTAATTGCCTGTCTTACTTCTTTGTTTAGCCACATTGGGTTTTTCCTATTTCTAGTCCTTTTATTCCCACAAGGTATAAACCGCTTACACTGCCTATTTAGGATGTTCTTAAACATTTCCCATTTATTATCTGTATTCTTATTTCTGAGGATATTGTCCCAGTCTACCAGATTAAGGGCATCTCTAAGCTGGTCAAACTTTGCCTTCCTAAAGTTCAGTGTTTTTGTGACTCCCTGACAAGTCCCCCTAGTGAAAGACAGGTGAAACTGTACAATATTGTGGTCGCTATTTCCTAGATGCCCAACCACCTGCAGATTTGTTATTCTGTCAGGTCTATTAGATAGTATTAGGTCTAAAAGTGCTGCTCCTCTGGTTGGATTCTGCACCAATTGTGAAAGATAATTTTTCTTGGTTATTAGCAGAAATCTGTTGCCTTTATGGGTTTCACAGGTTTCACTTTCCCAGTTAATATCCGGGTAGTTAAAGTCCCCCATAACCAGGACCTCATTATGGGTTGCAGCTTCATCTATCTGCTTTAGAAGTAGACTTTCCATGGTTTCTGTTATATTTTGGGTTTGTAACAGACCCCAATGAGAATGTTGTTACCATTTTTCCCTCCATGAATTTCGACCCATATGGACTCGACATCCTCATTTCCTTCGCTAATATCCTCCCTTAAAGTGGACTTTAGACAAGACTTTACATAGAGACAAACCCCTCCTCCTCTCCGATTTTTACGATCCTTTCTAAACAGACTGTAACATGAACATGAACACAACAGGAGACCTGGATACTGTTGCCAACCAATTATTTAATCTGGAAGAGGAGTGGCAAATTCCTGTGAAATCCAGGCCTTGTTCATTTTCAGGAAAGTAAGCCGGTCACCATTATCGGATGATAGTCGCATGCGATGGTCTGTTAGTACAGCACATGCGGCACAAAAGACGTATTCCAATAATACGCTAGCAGCAGGGCAAGCCAGCACCTCCAATGCATACTGGCTAAGCTCTGGCCATATATCCAGCTTAGAGACCCAAAACTTGAAGAGGGCAAGACATGTAGTCTGTCACCATCTGACGGAAACGTTGCCTTCTGCTGACTGGAGCCGTCTGTGATGGTGTAGACTTTTTGGGGCGGGCACACAAAACTTTCCCACAGTTGGACCATACTGGTCTTGCCTTGTGCTGAGGCACTGCATCTGCTCCCACTTTGTGCAGAGCTTCCTCCACTGCCTTGACGCACTGAGCTGCTTTGTAAAGCACTAGCAGCACTGCTCTCGATTGGACTGGAGAAGATGATGGACTGCACCAGTGTGTCTTGGTACTCCCGCATTTTACGCTCCCGGTTCAACTGTGTTATGAGGCTTTGAAAGTTGTCCCGGTAGCGAGGATCTAGAAGGGTGTACACCCAATAATCAGCCATGTTAAGAATGTGGGCAATGCGGCGGTCATTTCTCAGGCACTGCAGCATGAAATCAACCATGTGCTGCAAACTGCCAACTGGCCAAGAAACGCTGTCCCTTGCTTGAGGCGTGATCTCTGCCAGTTCTGCATCACCCCATCCTTGCTCTACAAACTGACTACTGGAGAATTGTGTAACTCCCTCCTCTGGACAGATGTCTTCCTCCTCCATTGACTCCTCCTCATCCTCCTCACAAAGTGTCCCCTGCCTAGGCCTTTGTGAGGAACCATGTCGTGCAGACTGTCCAGAAGCAGATGGCATTTGTGACTCCTCATCCTCCACCTCTTCCACAACCTCATCCCTTAGCGCTTGCAGTGTTTTTTCAAGCAGGCAGATAAGGGGGATAGTCATGCTGACTAGTGCATCATCTGCACTCGCCATCCGCGTGGAATCATCAAAGGCACGCACAACCTGGCAGATGTCCTTCACAGTGGCCCACTCAGTGGTTGTGAAGTCTGAATGGCGCGCAGTGTGACTTCTTTGCGCCTGATTCAGCTGGTACTCCATTACTGCTGGCTGCTGCTCACACAACGGCTCCAACATATGTAAAGTTAAATTCCACCTGGTGGGTAGGTCACATATGATGCGATGTTCCGGAAGGCGGAATCGACACTGCAGAGCTGCAATACGCGATCTTGCCATGCTGGAACGCGCAATTTAGCACACTCTAGGCGGACCTTGTGGAGCAGTGCATCAAGATCTGGATAGTCCCTCCAAAAACTGCACGACCAAGTTGAGCACATGTGCCAGACATGGGATGTGAGTGAGGTTGACTAGGCCCAGACCTGCTACCAGATTTCGGCCATTGTCATACACTACCATGCCTGGCTGGAGATTTGCAGGCACAATGTTGTGAATTCTGTGGCCAAGCTCCCTCCTGTGGTCGAGAGTGGTACTTCGGCTGGTTCTGTCTATGAGCTTCCTTTGGTGGATGAGAGTGGTACGGCGGCTTCTGAGTTTCGTTCCTCAGGTGATGAGGTTAAGTCGTTAGGTGCTGCTCTATTTAACTCCACCTGGTGCTTTGATCCTGGCCTCCAGTCAATGTTCTAGTATTGGTCTTGCTTCCTCCTGGATCGTTCCTGTGGCCTGTCTTCCTGCATAAGCTAAGTTTTGCTTGTGTTATTTTTGTTTGCATATTTTTCTGTCCAGCTTGCTATATTGGTTTTTCTTGCTTGCTGGAAGCTCTGAGACGCAGAGGGAGCACCTCCGTACCGTTAGTAGGGTCTTTTTGCCCCTCTGCGTGGTTGTTTGTAGGTTTTTGTGTCGACCGCAAAGCTATCTTTCCTATCCTCGGTCTATTCAGTAAGTCGGGCTTCACTTTGCTAAATCTATTTCATCTCTGTGTTTGTATTTTCATCTTTACTCACAGTCATTATATGTGGGGGGCTGCCTTTTCCTTTGGGGAATTTCTCTGAGGCAAGGTAGGCTTATTTTTCTATCTTCAGGGCTAGTTAGTTTCTCAGGCTGTGCCGAGTTGCATAGGGAGCATTAGGCGCAATCCACGGCTACCTCTAGTGTGGTGTGATAGGATTAGGGATTGCGGTCAGCAGAGTTTCCACGTCTCAGAGCTCGTCCTATGTTTTTGGTTAATGTCAGGTCACTTTGTGTGCTCTGAACTTCAATGTCCATTGTGGTTCTGAATTACCTGTTCATAACAGCACAAACCACACGTCGCTCTCCTACTTGATGGCATTCCAGAGCTCCTGCGCTGTGTGGCTGTGATTCCCCAAAGAAATTAATTTCAAAATGGCCTGTTGACGTTTGGCCACGGCTGTGCTCATATCGGTCGTAACAGGTAAGCGTTCATCCTTGGAGTTGGCAGAACACGTACAGTGCCACTCTCACGATCTGTACCCAGCTCCACAACATTTACCCAATGGGCTGTGAGAAAAAGGTATCGTCCCTGTCCATGGTGACTGGCCCATGCCTCAGTGGTGAGGTGGACCTTGCTACTGATGGCGTTTAGTAGCGCATGTTTAATGTTTCCCTCCACATGCTTTTGCAGGGCAGAGAAGGCTTGCCTGCTGAAATAAAAGTGGCTGGGCACGTTGTATTGTGGGACTGCCAATGCCATCAAGTTACGGAAGGTGTCAGTCTCCACCAGCCTAAATGACAGCATTTCAAGGAACAGTAGTTTTGCAATGCCAGCATTCAGAGCCTGTGCTCGGGGGTGGTTTGATGAGAATGGCTGCCTTTTCTCCCATGCCTGTGCTACCGATGGCTGTAGACAGGGCTGGGAGTGTGAGGATGACTGGGAACGTGTTGCTGTGGGTGGAATTACACTGGGTCTCTGGACAACAGTGCCAGAGGTTCTTCCATGGTGATCCTGTGAGGAAGCCGAACCAGCTGTGTGTGAGCTGGAGGAAGAGGCTACAACACAAGCTGAAGAGGTGGTAGGTGCCGCTGTAGGTTGGCCTAGGTCTTCAGTGTGTTTTTGCAACTCCACCACGTGCTTGGTCCGTACATGTTTCCACATATTTGTGGTATTGAGGTGGCTGACACTTTTCCCTCTTTTGACTTTCTGATGACACACCTTGCATTTGACAAAGCAAATGTCATCTGCAACTGTGTCAAAAAAGGACCAGGCACTACAAGTCTTGGGAGCGCCCATTTTGCCTTTTGTAAGAGGCATGCTCCTAATGGGTGCCGAAGTGGAGGTTACAGGCAACGCAGTATTCCCCCTCCCTCTCTCTCTTTGGGCCATTCGAGGAATCTCTTCCTCAGAGCTGTTCCCACTACCTTCCTGTACCTCACGCCATGATGGGACAAGGACCTCATCATCTACACTACCCTCTTCCAACAACTGCTTCTCCTGGGTAGTCTCTGCTGCACAGTATGCACCAGAAAGTGGCACCTGAGTCTCATCATGAGATGTGTACTGAGGTGTGCTGACCAGAGGCATTGGCCCACCCGCCTCTTCAGATTCAGAGGACAAAGCTGTTGGGCATCACTGCATACTGCCTCTTCTTCCATTTCTCGAATGCTGCTTGGCTGGCCCCCTCTTTCCAAGCTAAGAGATTCAGAGAACAGAAGAACAGAAGTAGAGATGGCTCCTGTCCTGGGCTCTATGACTGCCTGGGCAATTTGGCAGGTGGTGAAGAGACAGATGGGTGCACTTCAGTGCTCTGTGCCTGAGAGGATGTGGCACTTATTATTATTATTATTATTATTATTTATTGTTATAGCGCCATTTATTCCATGGCGCTTTACATGTGAGGAGGGGTATACATAAAAACAAGTACAATAACCTTAAACAATACAAGTCATAACTGGTACAGGAGGAATGAGGACCCTGCCCGCGAAGGCTCACAATCTGAAGTCGATGCGTTAGCTGCCATCCATCCGACAACGGCTTCAATTTGTTCATCCCACAGCATGGTATGGCGAGCTCCTTCAAAGCTGCACATGAAGGACTTTTCCCTGCTAAAACTGGGGGATGATGAGTCACCGGTGCCCGCAGCAGGCATAGAATCCCCACGTCCTCTCCCTGCTCCACCTCCATGCCCACGTGCCTCACTCCCTACCTTCTTCTTCTTGGTAGACTGATAAAGATAGGCAGAAAAGTACTAAGGGCTTAGTGTGCTTATTCCTGAATAGCTACTAACAGGTATAAGAAACACTAATTTTATAAAGTGTGGACTAGACTTTAATATGAGCTAATGTGACTTACACAACGGTAAAGTGGAGTGTTTGGTGAACTTTATTAACTTTTGTTTTTTTCTCAGAGCAGACTACAGAGTGAGCTGCACTCACACAGAGACCGTGCAGACAGCCGTGAACCGCGCTGCAAGGTCAAAAAAAGCTCCTCTATGTACTCCTATATAGTGTTTTTCCACAATCTAGCAGGATACGGATGGAAACTCACTAATAGGATACATTTGAAAAAATATGCAGCAGGCAGCACTAATTGAAAAAAGGACAATGGAACAGTATGAGGCAGTGACGCACCCTGAGCTGACTGCAACCAGCTGTGGTGGCAGAACAGCCTACAGAGTAAGCTGCACTCACACATAGACCGTGCAGACAGCCGTGAACGGCGCTGCAAGGCCAAAAAAAGCTCCTCTATGTAATCCTATATAGTGTTTTTCCACAATCTAGCAGGATATGGATGGAAACCCACTAATAGGATAAATTTGAAAAAATGTGCCTCAGGCAGCACTAATTGAAAAAAGGACAATGGAACAGTATGAGGCAGTGACGCACCCTGAGCTGACTACAACCAGCTGTGGCTGCAGACCAGACTACAGAGTGAGCTGCACTCATACAGACACCTTGCAGACAGCTGTGAACAGCACTGCAAGGCAAAAACAAAGTTCTCACACAGCAGTTGCTAAATTAGCCTGGGTAAAGCACAATGAAGCAAATCGCTATCTCAAAGCTGGCCCTCAGTCAGAACACAGCGTCCTGTCCCTAACTGAATTCACAGCAGAGTGAACCCAAAATGGCGGCGGCGACTTTTATAGTGGATCATGACATCATTTCAGCAGCCAATCACAGCTATGCCAGTAACATGCAGAACAGGATGTGCCCACACTTCTAATGATTCCTCATTGGCTGAATTAAATGAGACTGGCTCTTTGCGTTATGGGAACTTCCGATTCCGGTATCCGATATTGGAAAAGTATCGGAACTCGGTATCGGAATTCCAATACTGCAAATATCGGCTGATACCCAATATTTGCAGTATCGGAATGCTCAACACTAGTCTTCATTGAAATCTCTGCAGATAAATGGTGGCTGGATTAAGTTGTCATGTTTGGGCCAGATGGAAAAGACTGTTAAAGTGAAGAACTCCGTCAGAAAGACGATCAGCAGTAATTCACTATCTGTAATCTCTTATATGGTCTGCAGGACTGATACAGTGGGTATGGAAAGTATTCGAACCCCTTTAAATTTTTCACTCTTTATTTCATTGCAGATAAATTTGGTAAATTCAAAAAAGTTCATTTTTTTCTCATTAATGTTCACTCTCCACCTAGACTGAAAAAAACAAATGTAGAATTTTTTTCAAATTTATTAAAAAAGAAAAATTGAAATATCACATTGTCATAAGTATTCAGACACTTTGCTCAGACACTCATATTTAAATCACATACTGTCCATTTCCTTGTGATCTTCCTTGAGATGGTTCTACTCCTTCATTGGAGTCCAGCTGTGTTTAATTAAACTGATAGGACTTGATTTGGAAAGGCACAGACCTGTCTATACAAGACCTTACAGCTCACAGTGCATGTCAGACCAAATGAGAATCATGAGGTCAAAGGAACTGGCCAAGGAGTTCAGAGACAGAATTGTGGCAAGGAACAGATCTGGCCAAGGTTACAAAAGAATTTCTGCAGTACTCAAGGTTCCTAAGAGCACAGTGGCCTTCATAATCCTTAAATGGAAGAAGTTTGGGCCACCAAAAGTCTTCCTAGACCTGGCCATCCAGCCAAACTGAGCAATCGTGGTAGAAGAGCCTTGGTGAGAGAGGTAAAGAAGAACCCCAAGATCACTGTGGCTGAGCTCCAGAGATGCAGTAGGGAAATGGGAGAATGTTCCACCAAGTCAACTATCACTGCAGCCCCCACTATTTGTGCATATATGGAAGAATGGCCCGATGGAAGCCTCTCCTCAGTGCAAGACATATGAAAGCCCACATAGAGTTTGCTAAAAAACACATGAAGGACTCCCAGACTATGAGAAATAAGATTCTCTGGTCTGATGAGACAAAGATAGACATTTTTGGTGATAATTCTAAGGCTATGTGCACACGTTCATGATTTCTTGCAGAAATTTCCTGAGCAAAACTGGACATTTTCTGCAACAAATCCGCATGCATTTTTCTTGCTTTTTTACCGCCTTTTTACCACTTTTTGGTGCGTTTTTTTTTGTGGATTTTTCCAGAGGTTCCCAATGCTATAATATAATGGGAAATCTGCAAAAAATCCACAAAATTAATGAACATGCTGCGTTTTTTACCGCGATGCGTTTTTTCACAGAAAAAAATGCATCGTGCACAAAAATTGCGGAATGCATTTTTAAATGATGGGATGCATAATGTATGCGTTTTTTTCGCATTTTTATAGCTTTTTTAGAGCAAAAAAATGCGAAAAATCTGCAACGCGTGCACACAGCCTAAGCGGTATGTGTGGAGAATACAATACAATCCTAACAGTGAAACATGGTGGTGGCAGCATCATGCTATGGAGGTGTTGTTCAGCTACAGGGTCAGGATGGCTGGTTGTCATTGGAGGAAACATGAATGCGGCCAAGTGCAGAGATATCCAGAATGAAAACCTCTTCCAGCGTGCTCTGGATCTCAGACTTGGTTTAAAGTTCACCTTCCAACAAGACAAAGACCGTAAGCACACAGCTAAAATAACAAAGGAGTGGCTGCAAAACAACTCTGTAACCATTCTTGACTGGCCCAGTCAGAGCCCTGACCTACACCCACTTGAGCATCTCTGGAGAGACCTCAAAATGGCTGTCCACCAAAATTCACCATCCAACCTGACGGAACTGGAGAGGATCTCCAAGGAAGAATGGCAGAGGATCCCCAAATCCAGGTGTGAAAAACTTGCTGCATCATTCCCAAGAGGACTCATGGCTGTATGAGCTCAAAAGGGTGCTTCTACTCAATACTGAGCAAAGGGTCTGAATACTTATGACCATGCTATATTTCAGTTGTTCTTCGGTATCAGTATGATACCGGATGGGCACTGCTAAATCGAAGCTTGCTCAAGAAAAGCTGCCGCCTTGCAAGTGTGTGATGTCACTGAAGCAATACAGGCCCTCTCTCGGAGAAGAGTGCTTGCTTGTCCAACGAATTTCTGCAGTTGCAACCACCTTCATCTGGGAAACGCAGAAACGCATTGGACAAACAATCACTTTTTTTCTGAGAAAGATACCGTATTGCTTTAGTGATGAAACACAACTGAAAGGCAACAGCTTTCTTGAGCGAGCACTGGTATAGCAGTGACCGGCTGGCTCCATAGGACACCACTCATTACATATGGATCTATAATATATGATAATCAGCAAGTACAAACAAGATTAACCGCAAGCATCGACTATAGATTAATATCCCAGGACAGAGAATCCTCCCACAAGCACATTGCAGCAACAGGACTACCTGCTAACATACAGGGCTCCCTGTTAATATCCAGGTCAAAGGTAAGGACTAAGGAGAGCTGTTCCAGCTATCTTTTTTCACATTTTATTACTAATTTAAGCATCTTTTTTAGAGCCTCTTTAATCTTTTTCACACATTGCATTGAGTCCAATGTACATCAAAGCAAAGGATTTTTGAGTATGCTGCTTTAAAAGAATTAGGTGACAGCGCTAACGTCTAACCCCTTTGTTTCATAGTTGAAAACTCACAAGTTATCCACCACATATGAACATACACTAACGGTAAATGCACAAAATGTTATTTACCCATCAAGACTCTTAAGGAGACGCTTTTTCCTGAAGCTTCTTGTTTTTGCATCTCTTGCTAGCTTTCTGATAGCTTTTTTCACCATTTTTGACAGTCTGCTTTTATTTTAACTCCATTCAACAAAAAGCTAATAGTTTTTAAGCAAAAGCAGAGAAGGAAATAGTGGTCAGGTCACTTTTGTTTAACCACTTGTCGTCTTTGGAAACCAGAAGCTGTTAAAAGACTCTTAAAAGATTGAAGAAATGAACTGTTAGGTCTCGAGTTCCCGCTTCTGCACAGGGGGAATCTCGAGCCATCTCCGCTGCGGTCTCCCATTCTTGTCCAGCCGCAGTGGAGTCTGCTCAGCAAGGACATCGGTCCCAGCGTCTTGCTCAGTCTCACTCTGTACAGAGAGTTACTGCTGCTTCTTCAGCTTCTGCCATTAAAGCCAGTGCTGGTCAGCAGCGAGCGGACTTCTCTGGGACTAAGTCCTTGTCTGCACACACTGAGCATGCCCAGGGCAAGATCTCCCGTTGGAGATCGAGGGTCATGTGCTCAGGCTCTGCAGCACATTGGTCCTCTTGGCAGGTCTTGGAAGGGCAAAGTTTCTGTGGCCACTTCCTGTGCTGCAACTATATAAACTGCGCATGACCGCACGGCCATGCGCTAGTGTACATTTGCATACGTGTGTTTGTTGTGAGTGCAAGTCGTCCTTGGATACCCCTTCCCTATTGAATGTCTGTTCGCGGAAGGTGTATGGTTGCTATCTAGCGCCCGACTTATCCTACAGCACGAATCACACATTACAGCGTCCAGTTGCTGTGACCGCCAGTACGGCGCCGTGCACTTCCTCTGTGCTTTCCTTACCCAAGCCTGGGTGGTTAGTGGCGTTCGTCAGTGCGGCACCGCATGCACTCTTGTGCCTTAATATTGTTGTTTGGCTTCTTTACACACCCAGTTGCGGTGTTGTGCCAGCAAGGGTCTAATCGGACTTCAATCCTAGTTGGGGTTGAGTTCGCTGACTACTTGCTCGCGCTCTATGTGCGGTACCGCGATCCTGTGACGCAACAGGATCGCTTCTTTCACGCTGGGTGAAGTTTAACCCACGTGTGTATACTTATGAGTACCGCCATATAGTCCGTCATTACTTGGCAGCAGGTTCCATCTCTGCACGGTGGACCCCGGGCTGCGAACGCACCATACTCTATCTGTCTTATTATTTGGTGCGTTCCGCTAGCCCTAACATTACACTAGCGCCAGGGTCTGGCTAGTAATGATGGACAAACAGCAATCCTTGCGGTATATCCAGCAGCTGGAGGGTAGGTTGGCGGCTCTTGAGAGCGCAACCTTAGCTGTGGATGTTACCGCAGTTGCTGTACAGGCTGCTAGCGTGGCTGCAGCAACCCTGTCCATTGCCACCCCTGCTCCGACATTTTCTCGCCTCCCGCTGCCAGAGAAATTTTCTGGTGATAGCAAATTTTGTAGGGGATTTGTGAGTCAGTGCTCTATTCACCTCGAGCTCCTGGCTGCACGTTTTCCCACAGAGCGGGCTAAGGTGGGATTTATAGTGTCTCTCTTGTCGGACAGGGCGTTGGAATGGGCTACGCCGCTGTGGGAGCGTGGCGATCATGTGGTGCAGAGTGCTCCGCTGTTTCTGAGCACTCTGAAACAGGTCTTTTTAGGACCTCAAGTCACCCATGATACTGCGCTCCAACTGCTGGCATTAACTCAGGGTGAGTCCTTGGTCAGTCATTTTGCCATCCAATTCCGCACTTTAGCTTCTGAGCTGGATTAGTCGGATAAAGCTCTTATCCCCATATTTTGGAGGGGCCTGGCTGACCACGTTAAGGACGCTCTGGCCACTAGGGAGATTCCTGCCACACTGGAGGAGTTAATAACTGTCTCCACTCGAATTGACCTCCGTTTTAACGAGCGGAGGTTAGAGCGAGCCCAGTGTAGGCAGAGGTTTCGGCTGGCTCCTACCTTCGCCAAACCTCTGGAATCTCCGGTCCTGGTTCCTGAGTCACATGAGGCCAGGGAAGTGTCACAAGCGGGACCTAAGTCCCGGACCGCTTGTGCACTCAAGGTCTGTCATGTTTGCCAGCAGTCAGGACATCTAGCCACCAGATGTTCTCAGCGGTTGAGGAAACGTCAGCGTCTAGTGGTAGTAGGTGGAGGTACACTAGACACGGCGACGTTTGCCTCTAAATTGTCCTTTAAGGGGACAATTACTATAGGCTCATTCTCCCACTCGGTAGAGCTCTGCGTGGATTCTGGGGCGGAGGGCAATTTTATGTCTTCTGCCTTCGCCCAACGTCACGCAATACCCCTGGTTATGCTAGCTCAACCAGTAACGGTACGAGTGGTGAATGGGTCGACACTGCCCTCACAGATAACACACCAGACCATCCCTTTTACTCTGTCCATGTCGCCATCTCATCAGGAGATTATATCTCTACTCGTCATTCCTGAGGGAATTGATGAGGTCCTGTTGGGAATACCTTGGCTACGGTACCACTCTCCTCATATCGAGTGGTCCTCTGGCAGAATCCTGGGATGGGGCGAATCTTGTGGGGGTAGGTGTCAGAGGGAGTGCGTTCAGGTTGCTACTACAGAGGTACCCGCAGATCTTTCCTCTCTCCCCAAGCAGCATTGGTCTTATGCAGACGTGTTCTCCAAAAAGGCGGCGGAGATCCTTCCGCCCCATCGCCCCTATGACTGTCCTATTGATCTCTTGCCTGGTGCTGAGCCTCCCCGGGGTCGAGTCTATCCGCTATCTCTCCCGGAGACGGAGGCAATGTCACAGTACATCCAGGAAAATCAGGCAAGAGTATTCATTAGGAAGTCAGTGTCACCTGCTGGGGCAGGGTTCTTCTTCGTGCAGAAGAAGAATGGGGAATTGCGTCCATGCATAGACTACAGGGGTCTTAATGCCATCACCGTTAAAAATAAGTATCCTTTGCCCTTGATATCTGAGCTCTTCGATAGGCTTCGGGGAGCAAGGGTATTTACTAAACTAGATCTGCGGGGTGCTTACAACCTGATTCGCATCCGTGAGGGGGACGAATGGAAGACGGCTTTTAACACCAGGGATGGGCACTATGAATATCTGGTGATGCCCTTCGGGCTCTGTAATGCCCCAGCCATTTTCCAAGACTTTGTGAACGATATCTTCCGGGATATGCTTTCCACCTCGGTCGTAGTCTATCTGGATGATATTCTCATCTACTCTCCAGATATTGACTCCCACCGGAGAGATGTTTGCAAAGTCTTCGACCTCCTACGGGCAAACTCCCTCTATGCCAAGTTGGAGAAGTGTATGTTTGAGCAGGAGTCCTTACCTTTCCTAGGCTACATCATCTCTGCCCAGGGATTGGCTATGGATCCTGCCAAACTACAGGCTGTGATGGACTGGCAGGAACCCCATTCTCTTAAAGCGGTACAGCGCTTTATGGGGTTCATTAATTATTATCGCCAGTTCATTCCGCACTTCTCAACTTTGGTAGCTCCCTTGGTTGCCCTCACCAAGAAGGGGGCGAATCCCAAATTGTGGTCTGAGGAGGTCTCCAAGGCCTTTAACTCTATAAAGTCACACTTCTCTAGCGCTCCCATCCTACATCGCCCCGATGTTGATAAGCCATTTATCATGGAGGTGGATGCCTCTTCTGTTGGTGCTGGAGCAGTCCTCTTCCAAAAGGATGCTCAAGGTCGGAAGCATCCTTGCTTCTTTTTCTCCAAGACCTTCTCACCAGCAGAGAGGAATTATTCCATCGGGGACAGGGAGTTGCTAGCCATGAAGTTGGCTTTCTTGGAGTGGAGACATCTCTTGGAGGGAGCACGTTTTCCCTTCCAAGTCTTCACAGACCATAAAAATTTGGTGTACCTGCAGACAGCCCAGCGGTTGAATTCTCGCCAGGCCAGATGGTCCTTATTCTTCTCCCGGTTTCATTTCACCCTCCATTTTCTTTCTGGGGAGAAGAACATTCGGGCCGACGCTCTCTCTCGCTCCGTTGTGTCATCTGCGGAGGAGGAGCCTCGGCTTATTGTCCCCACCGAGAGCTTGAGAACTGTGGCCCCAGTTTTGCTAGAGTCTGTGCCTCCGGGCAAGACTTTTGTACCATCCAGTTTGCGACCGGAGGTTCTCTCTTGGGCACACTCGTTCAGGGTGAGTGGACATTTTGGTACCAAAAGGACATCTGAGTTACTGGCGAGGACATACTGGTGGCCGCATATGGCTCGTGATGTCGCAGAGTCTGTTCGGGTGTGTGTCTCTTGCGCCAAGAACAAGACTCCTCGGCAACGGCCAGCTGGTTTGCTTTATCCTCTGCCGGTGGCGGACAGGCCCTGGGAGATGGTCGGGATGGACTTTGTGGTGGGCTTACCCAAGTCTCGTAACTGCAACATTATCTGGGTGATCACCGACCATTTTTCCAAAATGGTGCACTTGGTGCCTCTTCCACGGCTACCTTCTGCACGGGCGTTGGCTGTCTTGTTCGTCAAGCATATCTTTCGCCTACACGGTATGCCAGACAAAATTGTTAGTGACCGGGGTCCCCAGTTTGCGTCTCGATTCTGGAGAGAGCTTTGTCGTCTACTCAGTATTGAGTTGAATCTCTCTTCGGCATATCATCCCGAGACGAATGGGTTGGTAGAGAGGGCCAACCAGACCTTGGTCACATATTTACGACATTTTGTTTCTGCCAGGCAGGATGACTGGGCATCCTTGCTACCGTGGGCAGAGTTTGCACTTAACAATGCCGTAGCCGACTCCACCGGTCAGACTCCATTCCTCCTAAATTACGGCCAGCATCCGCGTGTTCCTGTGCCCATGCCTGTGTCTTCTGCTGACTCCAGGGTGGCAGACTGGGCTGTGGAGGCACGGGACATTTGGGACCGCACGCAGGATGCCATTCGGACCTCCAAGGAGAGAATGAGGTCCTCCGCCGATGTTCATCGGCGCCCCGCTCCGACCTTTGCTCCTGGCGACTTGGTGTGGCTCTCCGCCCGTAACATCAGGCTGCGAGTTGAGTCCACTAAGTTTGCTCCTCGCTACTTGGGTCCCTTCAAGGTTCTCGAACGGGTTAATCCTGTGGTCTACCATTTGGCTCTTCCTCCACGCTTGGGTATCACCGACACCTTTCATGTGTCCCTCTTGAAACCCGTATACATGTCCCGGTTTTCCGAGTCATCTGCCGGGACATCGGGTTCGTCTACGGACGATTACGAGGTGAACGCTATTTTGGGGTGCAAGGTGGTACACGGCAAAAAGTTCTATCTGGTGGATTGGAAGGGTTATGGCCCAGAGGACAGGTCATGGGAGCCTGCTGAAAACAATCGGACCCCACAGCTCATTGCTGCCTTCGAGCGTAGCGAGGCCCAAGGAGGGGAGGGCCCTAGGAGGGGGGGTAATGTTAGGTCTCGAGTTCCCGCTTCTGCACAGGGGGAATCTCGAGCCATCTCCGCTGCAGTCTCCCATTCTTGTCCAACCGCAGTGGAGTCTGCTCAGCAAGGACGTCGGTCCCAGCGTCTTGCTCAGTCTCACTCTGTACAGAGAGTTACTGCTGCTTCTTCAGCTTCTGCCATTAAAGCCAGTGCTGGTCAGCAGCGAGCGGACTTCTCTGGGACTAAGTCCTTGTCTGCACACACTGAGCATGCCCAGGGCAAGATCTCCCGTTGGAGATCGAGGGTCATGTGCTCAGGCTCTGCAGCACATTCCATTGGTCCTCTTGGCAGGTCTTGGAAGGGCAAAGTTTCTGTGGCCACTTCCTGTGCTGCAACTATATAAACTGCGCATGACCGCACAGCCATGCGCTAGTGTACATTTGCATACGTGTGTTTGTTGTGAGTGCAAGTCGTCCTTGGATACCCCTTCCCTATTGAATGTCTGTTCGCGGAAGGTGTATGGTTGCTATCTAGCGCCCGACTTATCCTACAGCACGAATCACACATTACAGCGTCCAGTTGCTGTGACCGCCAGTACGGCGCCGTGCACTTCCTCTGTGCTTTCCTTACCCAAGCCTGGGTGGTTAGTGGCGTTCGTCAGTGCGGCACCGCATGCACTCTTGTGCCTTAATATTGTTGTTTGGCTTCTTTACACACCCAGTTGCGGTGTTGTGCCAGCAAGGGTCTAATCGGACTTCAATCCTAGTTGGGGTTGAGTTCGCTGACTACTTGCTCGCGCTCTATGTGCGGTACCGCGATCCTGTGACGCAACAGGATCGCTTCTTTCACGCTGGGTGAAGTTTAACCCACGTGTGTATACTTATGAGTACCGCCATATAGTCCGTCATTACTTGGCAGCAGGTTCCATCTCTGCACGGTGGACCCCGGGCTGCGAACGCACCATACTCTATCTGTCTTATTATTTGGTGCGTTCCGCTAGCCCTAACATGAACAGCAAGTTGTTCTTAAATAGAAATTAGAGATAAGCAGATAGATTTGTGAAGGATATAGTTCAAATTTCCTCAAATTCACAGTTTCATGCACATTTGAACATTTTGAAACATTCGAATATTTGATACATGTTTCACAATCTCGCCGTGTACCATTTCCCACCCTATTGAAGAATAAAAGAGAGAGGTAACATCATTTTGGCATCCACGCAAGTCTCCCGATAAAGTCTTGCAGCTAAGACATCTAGCGAATTATTATACCTTGCACATTGGTGGTCAGTACCTTGGCCAGGGCCATTAGATCAGCTGTTCCTGGTGTCATGAATGTGCCATATTCTGCTGGGAACTGTGCTACATCTGAGATTAGAAGTTCACAGCGATTATCTGACCTCAGACCCTCATTAAAGGGAACCTGTCATCAGTTTTGGCCTGTATAAGTTATGGCCACCAGCTTTGAGGGCTGATATACAGCATTCTATGCTGTATATCTGCCCCCAACCCGACCTGTAAGAGAAGAAAAATAACCTTTATTATACTCACCTGCAGTGCGGGGCGGTCTGGTCCGATGGGCATTGCTGGTCTTGGTCCGGCGCCTTCCATCTTCTTGTAATGCCGTCCTCCTTCTTGCTTTGTGTGGATGATGCATCCCTGCATCATCCACACAGACTCCTCAGTACCACCCTCCTGTGCAGGCGTAATTCTCTGCCCTGACTAGGGCAGAGCAAAGTACTGCACTACGCAGCTGCTGGGAAAGGTCAAAGAGCCTCGGTACCTGCGCACTGCAGTACTTTGAGCTGGCCTCAACAGGGCAGATAAGTACACCTGTGCAGGTATGCGTCCTCCAGGAGAGTGGTGATTATAAGAAAATGGGAGGTGCCGGACTAGGACCAGCGACACTCATCAGACCAGACCGCCCCACAGGTGAGTATAATAATAGATATGTTTCTTCTCTTACAGGTCAGGTTAGGGGGAGATATACAGCATTATAGAATGCTGTATATCAGTCCTGAAAGGTGATGGCTGTAACTTATGTCGGCCAAAACTGGTGACAGTATCCCTTTAAATCTTCATGACCATTCATGAGTTAACAGGTTTCTTGTAGCATGGAAAGGGCTTTAGAGTTCCTCATGGTCTGTTGGCTGTCCTGTTTATTGAAACAATATCCTTCAATTATATAAACCTGTTCTGTCTTCCCTCCATGCGAGCAATAGAATCTTCATTCTGTTCCTGCTTTCATTGGAGAAAATGTTCTGGGGAGTCACACTAATCGTCTTAAAATTTTTGCATGTGGTTTGTTGTGAAAATCTCTACCTAGCCCTTCTGGAATTCATTTGTGTTGCTTTTTTGCCTCTTTACTGTGTACCTATTTTTCCTTTGTGTTTTATCCTGTATGTCTGTTGTTTGATTGTGCCTTGGTTTTCCTATAGACTTGAGCCTCCCTGGATTAAGGGACAGTATAGGTTGTCTTCTCCCCAACTTTCCTACGGTTAGAGCGTGACAAGCAGAGTTTGAACAGTAGAGTTATTTTCCATCACCAGAATCACTGGGTAGGGCCACATTCACATGTTAAGCATTTTACATCAGTGTTTCTAAGCTAAAATCAGGAATGGAACAATCAGAAGAAAAGTGTAATAGAAACATGTTCACCACTTCTGCAATTTGACCCACTTCTGGCTTTGTCTTGCAAATATTGATGTAAAATTTTGATCAAATACTGAATGTTTGTATATGGCCTAAGTCTCTCTCTTCTGTAGTGTATTAGCTCCATTGGAGCGGGGTCATCTGTTTCTGCCGGTAAGGTTTAAGCACTTAAGTTCAACAGGTTCCTCTCTCTCCTCTCTCCAATGAGTATTTTCTGTGCATTTACTAGTTTTTCAGTATTGAGATTTGACAAATGTATGTGCCACAAATCAAATTTTTTTATGAAAAGTTGGCAAAATCTGCAAATTTAAATGTCAAGAGATCGGCTCAACGCTAATAGAAATATATGTTTATTGTTTTGAATGTTTTCTTGGTGCTTTTTCAGGCAGGTTTGGAGCAGACTGTTGATCACAGTAGTTGACATTGTGAATTCCTGGGAGGATACATCAGATCAGATCTCTAAAAATAGCTCTCAGGCTAAATCTGTACGTTAATAGGTATAGGTGAAGAGAAAACCGTCACTATAATCTGATTTTATGCAGCCATTGTATGGTTTGTACCTGAAGAATTGCCAATATCATCTTATCTTTTCCTATGCACAGTAATGATTTTTTTTCCATTTCATTTGTGCTTAGGTTAATAAAACTATTATCATGCTATAATATGAATCAGACAGCTTTTTGTATTTAATCAATTATGATGCATGGCATTCTGAATTTCAATTAGGCCGTAAGTCTTTAGTTTTGATGAGGTGGCTGGGTAAAGAAATGTTTACAATAATAAAGAATATAATTTCATTCTAAACTGCGCAGCTTTTGTATCAGATGAAAGTTTGATTTAATATGTTTATTAGCTACAAACTGCACTTCAGGAAATATTTCCCTGCCATGAATAAGTCTTTGTATTCCTGAGAAAAGATTTCTTTTCAACCTATTTAATAATATACTGAATACTGGAAGGAGTCTGTCAACATCATTTACATTAGTTAGACGAACTGAGTGAATTTCTAATGAATTCACAACATAGAGGAACATCGAGCTTTAGGCGTTTTGGTAGTGATTTTGTAATATTATATCATCTACCCAGAATGAGATATCACCCATTTTCTGAATGGCCCTACTATTAAAACTAAGGGTACCGTCACATTAAGCGACGCTGCAGCGATACCGACAACGATGTCGATCGCTGCAGCGTCGCTGTTTGGTCGCTGGAGAGCTGTTACACAGACAGCTCTCCAGCGACCAACGATCCCGAGGTCCCCGGTAACCAGGGTAAACATCGGGCTACTAAGCGCAGGGCCGCGCTTAGTAACCCGATGTTTACCCTGGTTACCAGCGTAAACGTTAAAAAAACAAACACTACATACTTACCTTCAGCTGTCTGTCCTCCGGCGCTGTGCTCTCCTCTGCACTGTCAGCGCCGGTCAGCCGGAAAGCAGAGCGGTGACGTCACCGCTCTGCTTTCCGGCTGGCCGGCGCTGACACAGGATGCAGGAGGAGTGCAGAGAAGCACAGCGCCGGGGACAGACAGCAGAAGGTAAGTATGTAGTGTTTGTTTTTTTAACGTTTACGCTGGTAACCAGGGTAAACATCGGGTTACTAAGCGCGGCCCTGCGCTTAGTAACCCGATGTTTACCATGGTTACCAGTGAAGACATCGCTAAATCGGCGTCACACACGCCGATTCAGCGATGTCAGTGGGAGATCCAGCGACGAAAGAAAGTTTCAAACAATCTGCTACGACGTACGATTCTCAGCGGGGTCCCTGATCGCAGTAGCGTGTCAGACACAGCGAGATCGTAACGATATCGCTGGAACGTCACGGATCGTGCCGTCCTAGCAATCAAAGTGCCACTGTGTGACGGTACCCTAAGTTGCAGCAATCACTAAAAGATCCACTTGCATTGCATACTTCAATAATGAGTATGATTTAACAATTTGATCACTTGTTTTACTCCTGACTGCAGAATGCATGTGCCTTGAAAAAAAAAGAAAAATAGGTCCCGCCCACCTTAAGCATTAAATTATTGTTTGCAGGCGCTATCTTTCTTTTTTTGCAGTACATATCAGGGGGGGCATTGGGGCCCCCTCCAGGTCTCAGCACTCTTATCCATCCATCTTCTTCACAAAAGGTTTTGACCGCGTGCTATGCTTGGTTTCCTTTTTATTCTCTATTCAGATGAGGCCTGTTATTAAAAAATAAATCTTTTAGTCAGCTCATCAGCTCACCATCCTCATCTCAGTCCAGGGGTCCGTCCATCAGCCAGGGTCGTGTCTCCATGACTAAGGCCTTGTTATAGGCCAAAACATGTTGTTCTAGATGTCCACTGGTTTGATTTGACTGCATGTTACTGTGCTATTTTACATTTTTTAACTATTTCTCAATAAAATGGAAGTTTTATACAAATAAGACCTCAGAAGGTGCAGCAGATTCTTCATCGCCGGGTGATATATTTCTTATCCATATTAAAAGTCACCTTGATGTAGTTGGATGGCTTTTGCACTCTTTGATCAAAATGCTAACTATGTGCCTAATGGTATTAACATGTACAGCAATATTGCAGTTCATGTCTTCATTGATTGCCGTGTCCTGATTCATTGTATATGTGTATAATTGTATACTGGTCACATAGCTTATTTGTGTAAATTAATTTTAAACTAAAGGTGTGTGGGCCCTATTTTACTTTTTTTGCAATACATCTTAGGGGTGGCAGGGGGGCCCTCTTCAGGGCTCAGACCCTTATCCACCCGATCAGAGTTACCTCGACATAGTGGGATGGCTGTTGTGCTATTTTTTTATTTTAAAAAAAGTATTACTAAAAACTTTGTGCTATTTAAATGTACTTTTTTGGTTTTTATTTCCTTAGTTACAGCATGGTTTTTGCTCACTTTTTCTCTTGTAGGTTTTATATGTTTTGTGGCCAATGTGAACATGCGTTTAAATTCTGCATGTGTATCAACTCAAGTCAAGCTCAATCTTTGTTTATTTTTTGCATTGTATATGTATGTGATTGTATATTGGCCACATAGCTTATTTGTGTAGATTAATTTTAAACTAAAGGTGTGCGGGCCCTATTTTTCTTTTTTACCATACATATTAAGGGTGGCGGGGACAGGAACAGGGTCTGGACTAACAGTGTACACAGAACATTGTGTTCAGTGATGAGGCAAACTTTTTTGGGTGGGCCATTTATATGGATACACCTAAATAAAATAGGAATGGTGAGTTTCCTTGCGTAGGGTGTCTTGCATTGACATCTGCTGCAATGACCCGGATACTGCGTTCACCAGACATCAACATAATTTCCATATGCTACTTATGTGTTAACCTCTGCGACATGTCAATGGCTGTAAACAAAGAGAAACTTGTAAATAACTAATGAAAGAATAAAGTTACAT
The DNA here is from genome assembly GCF_032444005.1 of Ranitomeya imitator. Classification (NCBI taxonomy): domain Eukaryota; kingdom Metazoa; phylum Chordata; class Amphibia; order Anura; family Dendrobatidae; genus Ranitomeya; species Ranitomeya imitator. The sequence continues at coordinate 385,814,132 of NC_091287.1, read as the reverse complement.
TAAAACCAAGCACATCATTGTTTTTCTTGTGAAATTCTCAATAAGTTTGATGTGTCACATGACCCTCTTTGTTGTGAATTCTGTTGTCGGGCTCCCTCCTGTGGTCATGAATGGTACTTCGGCTGGTTCTGTCCATGGACTTCCTCTGGTGGGTGTTTCTGAGTTTCCTTCCACAGGTGACGAGGTTAATTCGTTAGCAGGCTGCTCTATTTAACTCCACTTAGATCTTTGCTCCATGCCACCTGTCAATGTTCCAGTATTGGTCTAGTTCTCTCCTGGATCGTTCTTGTGACCTGTCTTCCCAGCAGAAGCTAAGTTCCAGCTTGTATTTCTTTGGTGTGCTATTTTTCTGTCCAGCTTGCTATTTTTATTGTTGTCTTGCTTGCTGGAAGCTCTGGGACGCAGAGGGAGCGCCTCCGCACCGTGAGTCGGTGCGGAGGGTCTTTTTGCGCCCTCTGCGTGGTCTTTTTGTAGGTTTTTGTGCTGACCGCAAAGTAACCTTTCCTATTGTGACGCCCAGGAGACCGGGATACCCAGCACCGGACCAATGGAGTCTGTCTCTTGAGGGGGATGTCACGGGTGGCTTGACCCGGTGCTGTGGCCTCAGGCAATGCACAGTGTAAGGGGTATCATGAGGGGACAGGCACTTACTTGATCAGCAGCAGGTTCTCCCAGTGGTGACGATCTCGATCCTGGATAGATGGCTATTGTCCAAATGAAAGACTGAGGCACTGAAACGTTTAACCAGTTTACTTTAACATAAAAGGATTTACAACCAGTCCTGTCACCGGAGTCTGTATGGGAACTCTGAGTTACTTTGACCCTGCCGGGGTCTTCGCCTCTTATTGTGCGCAATTTCTGTGTGGCCCTGCAGCTGTATGTGAACTGGTTGCCGGCCCAATCTGTCCCCTCCGGGTCCTGGTTCGACGGGCAACCCGAGTCATTTTATCGGTTTACCCCCTCTGGGAGTACCGCTGAACTCTGTGTCTGTTGCTGCATCCGACCCTAGTGAAGCTGATATCACCTCACGTTTTTCCGGTTGCTGTATTATATATAATGAATACAGCCACGGATCCGGTATCCGTCTTTGCGCCTGTTCTGGGTAGTGATTAATGCTACCCGGTTCTCACAATGTCCTTTTTCTCTATCCCTCTTCTCCTCAGGCCTTTGATTTAGGCCTGGTAACAGTCACAGGGCTGTTAGAGATTCAACTGTATGACCTCTCACTATCAGCTCCTTGGCCCAACTGCCATTTCTTCTCTCAGACCAGAATGGATCAAGGGGAGTCTCTGGAGCTCCCCCTTCTGGCCGGAGGTGGTAGTGCAGTCTTGCTATTTTAGTATTTGTACTTACTGTCAGTAACTATTTTTGTGGCAAATACCCCTAGGGGTGCCACATTCCCCCTTAGTTAAGAACAGTACTCCGGGACTGTGGGACAATAACATTTTGAAATAACAATTAATATGTACAGAGTCTTAAAAATGAAAAGTTACAAAAACCACTCAAGGAAACAAAAATAGAGTTCTGTAAAAAGTCACTTCAAATAGCGTCCATTAATACAGTTCTATCCTTGAAGGTATTAGGAACGGCACTGTACTTAGTGTCCAGGAATTTAGTTCCATTTTTCCAACGGAGTTATCAATATAAAGTCTAAAGAAAGTTCAAAAAGAGCAAAAAGCAAAGTTCAAAAAGCAGTCTTTCCGGAGCTTTGATTTAGTGCCTCCGGGCTGATAAAAAGTTCAAGAATATGCAATAAGTTCATACAGACAAGTCTCTGTAGGCACTGGGCTTAAACGTTGCAGACTGATAGCAATGACTATACTACATTTTCTGTTTAACTATATACGGCATAACATATATACAATTCACATTATGAGCTTTATAGTTGGTAATCTGCATACCTGGCCGGTAATTGACCCTGGGTACTACACTGTGATCTACGTAATAGCGGTGTCTCTTCATGTGGTGTACTACTGTCTACTGCGGATGTAGTATCTGCCCGCTCTGCTAAAGATAATTCCACGACTATGGAGTTGGCAAGTCCACCGTGAATGGGATTACTCTGACCAGGAATCTGTTCTTCCTGGCCTGGAACCTCCTGTAGTACGGGGTCAGCCTCTTCCTGTCTTGGGACTTCTGGTATTGGGTTCGGTGTTGGGTAAAAGGCCACCATGGGAACCACTACTGCACCATGGTATGTTAGTAGGGTTTTGGGAAAGTCTCCTATACAGGTGTGATACACTTCCTCTTCTTTTTCCTTTACTGGTTGAACCTGTATGGGTTGAATAACTTCTGGTTCTGGCTGGACAACGTCTGGCTCTTTCAATGCTTCCGGACATAATTTAAGATTGTCTCTTGACACTAGTACAGATGTTAAGCCTCCGTTTTTGCTAATGAGACACATTTTAGGATTATCCACTCTTGTTGGTAAAACTGTGTAGGCTACGGCTTCCCACTGATTGTCCAGTTTATTGGTTCGACGATTTCTCTTGAGCACTTGGTCACCCGGTCTTAATGGGGTCGCTAGAGCATTCTGGTTGAAAGTTCGCTCTTGTCTTTCTCTAGTTTGCTGAAGGCTTCTTTCCACACTCTCTTGCACTTGGCGATACTGCTTTTGCCGTATGATATCCCAATTGGAGTCTTGAACTTCTGCGTCTGGTTTCAGAATTCCCATTTCTAGATCGATTGGTAATTGGCCGGGTCTTGCACGCATAAGGTAAGCTGGGGTGCAGTTGGTGGAGCTCACCGGGACATGATTATACAGATCCACCAAGTCAGGCAATTTCTCTGGCCATTGATTCCTTTCTGTCTCAGGTAAAGTCTTTAGTAGGTCTATTACAATATGGTTCATCTTCTCGCATAAGCCGTTTGTTTGTGGATGATAGGCCGTCGTCCGGATCTTTTTGCAACCATACATATTACAGAATTCTCTGAAGATCTCTGATTCAAAGGCTGTACCTTGGTCGGTGAGAACCTGTTCCGGATATCCATGGGGTCTACAAAAGTACATTTGGAACGCTTTGGCTGCTGTTTTTGCTGTCAGATCTTTTACGGGTACTACTACCAAGAAACGTGAATAATGGTCCACGATGGTCAAGGCATAGACATAGCCGGACCGGCTTGGTGTCAACTTCACGTGGTCCATGGCTACAAGTTCAAGTGGTTGTTTGGTGATTATGGGCTGCAGTGGTGCTCTTTGGTTCTTTTGATCGTTTCTTCTGAGGTTACACGGGCCACAATTTCTGCACCACTGTTCGATTGATTTTCTCATCCCGACCCAATAAAATCTTTCTCTTAGAAGTACTTCTAACTTTTTCCAACCGAAGTGACCAGCACCATTATGGTAAGCTTCGAGGACCATCTTCACATCTTGTTTAGGCACAATAATCTGCCAAACCAATTCATGTGTTTTCGGATTGGTGTATCTTCTACAGAGCTTCCCTTGATACAGGAACATTTTGCCTCTCTCTTTCCAGAGTTGATGCGTCTCTTCTGGGGCATCCTCATAGGGATATGCACTTTGCTCAGTCAACAGTTCCTTCACCAACTTCACAGCCGGATTGCTGTCTTGGGTGTCAGCCCATCTATGGTGTGCTAACGGATTAAAATTCACCTCTTGTTGTTTCTGATAGGTACTTGACTGATGATGTTTTGCCTTGGGACGATGGAAGGCTGGTAGTTCAATTTCTTCAAGCTCCCCCGTTTCCTCTTCTACATCTCTCAAGTGTGGCATCCGGGATAGGGCATCGGCATTTCCATTCTTGCGACCTGCTCGATACTTGATTATGAAGTTGTAATTAGATAACCGGGCTATCCATCGCTGTTCTAACGCACCTAATTTGGCTGTGTCCAGGTGGGTCAACGGATTGTTGTCAGTATAGACAATAAATTCTGCAGCGGCCAGATAGTGTTTGAAACGCTCCGTCACAGCCCAAACTACTGCCAGTAGTTCCAATTTGAAGGAGCTGTAATTTTCTGAATTTCTTTCAGTAGGCCGGAGCTTTCTACTTGCAAAGGCGATGACTTTCTCCCGACCTTCTTGCTTTTGTGACAGCACCGCTCCTAGTCCCACATTACTGGCATCGGTGTAGAGGATGAAAGGTTTATGGTAATCTGGGTATGCCAGAACCTCTTCTCCGGTTAGTGCCTTCTTTAGTTGTTCAAAGGAGTCTTCCCTTTCGTCGTTCCACTGAAAAGGAGGGTTTCGGTTTGAAGGTTTCTTCGTCTGCCCTACCAAGGTGTCTTGCCAGGGTGCTGCCAACTTGGTAAATCCTTTTATAAATCTGCGATAGTAACCCACCAATCCCAGGAATTGTCTCACTTCTTTTGCGCTGGTAGGTCTTGGCCAATCCCTTATGGCGCTTATTTTCTCGGGATCTGGTGCTACTCCCTCCGAACTCACGATGTGTCCCAGGTACTGTACCTTTGGCTTGAGAAGGTGACATTTGGATGGCTTGACTTTCATGCCATACCTGGATAAGGCTTCGAACACTTCTGCCAGGTCTATTAAGTGTTGTTCGTAAGTCTTTGAGTAGACGATCACATCATCTAGGTACAGGAGGACGGTCTCGAAGTTCTTGTGTCCGAGGCAGCATTCCATCAGCCGCTGGAAGGTACCGGATGCGTTGCAGAGTCCGAACGGCATGCGATTAAATTCACATAGACCCATTGGTGTGGTGAATGCCGTCTTTTCCTTATCTCTCTCAGCCACAGGGACTTGCCAATACCCGCTTGTTAAGTCTAAGGTGGAAAAATAATTAGCAGATTTCAAAGCAGTTAAGGACTCTTCTATCCTAGGCAAGGGGTAGGCGTCTTTATGGGTGATGTTATTAATCTTCCGGTAGTCTACGCACATTCTCATGGTTCCGTCCTTTTTTTTGACAATCACTAGAGGGGCCGCCCAGGGGCTACAGCTGTCTCTTATTACCCCGGCCCGTTTCATTTCCCTCAGCATATCTTATGCACATTGATAGTGAGCGGGCGGTATGGGTCTATATCTTTCTTTTATTGGGGGATGGTCACCTGTGGGGATTGTGTGTTCTACCCCTTCTATCCGTCCGAAGTCCAATGGGTGTTTACTGAAGACTTGTTCATATTCCGTCACTAGCCTATACACCCCTTGTTTTTGATGGGTAGGTGTTGAATTTATGCCCACGTGTAGCTGTTGGCACCAATCCTCCATTTCTCCATCTGAGCCATTGCCTTCCACCTGACAGGTTGGTTCTAAGGGCTCAATGGTTGTGATGGCATTGTTGTCAACAGTATATAGCTTTGCCTTTGTAGCATACCTTGGCAAAGTGACCTCTTCCTCTCCACAGTTCAAAAGTCGTACCGGCACTCGTCCCCGGTGTACCTCGACTATCCCTCGTGGTGTGAGTATAGTGGGCCTGCTGTTGGTGTACACTGGTTCTATTAAGGCTTGATAATCTCGTCCCTTAGTACCAATGGCTGCTCTACACCATACCAGCATTTCTGTTTTTGGTGGGATTACAATAGACGTTGGATCACTTACCCTCACACTGCCGATTTCTCCACCTGCAACTTCTACCTGTTGCCTTAACATCAATACTTTTATTTCCCTCCGGAGAACTCTCTGCTGGCAGGATTGGGCAGTTTCAGCAATTTGCTGTAAGACAGAAATGACTTCGGAAAAGCAGTTCTCTAACACATTCATTCCTATCAATACAGTTGGTTCACAGTTCCGCCGGTCAACATCAACAACAATTATACCCTGTTTCTTCAGTTCTACTTTACCAATCTTTATGGTCATCTCCCTGAATCCTAGTTTCGGTACCAACTTACCATTACTGGCCCATATATCTAGTTCAACATCAGAGGGCCCTTTATCAATATCTGCATCAGCCCAGTACCTCTTATAAAGGATATACGGTATAGATGAAATCTGGGAACCTGTGTCCAGCAAAGCGTTGAGGGGAATTCCGTCCAGCACGATAGGGATAATGGGTCGTCCTCCGATGTACCTGTCGTGCCAGGGTGTTGGGCCTTGAAAGTTCATTCCTGCGAAGCGGCCCGCATTCCCAGGGGATTCCCGTTTAAATCACAATCTCGTGCAAAGTGGCCCGGCTGCTGGCAACGGCGGCAAATGGGCTGTCCATCCGGTTGGTAGCGGTCGCGGGGTCGTCCTCTCCATGTCGGGTATCTCCGGGGTCTCATCCATGGAACATCCTCTCTACAGTTTGCCAACTCCATCTTGTGTCCTCTCATCTCCTGCATGGTTTTAGCCATTGAAGCAACAACATCAGCTAAAGAGTCAAGCTTTTGTTGAAGAGCCTCATTAGTACTGGGCCCCAGGGGCTTAGCAATGGCCCCAGACATAGCTGATGTCACTGGCACTCCCTGTTGTTGAGGTGCCTCTGCCATGGGTTGCGCAGGATCCTGATCCCGAGGTGCCTCTGCCAGCTGGAGACGTATAGCGCTCTCCTTTAATTGGGCAAATGTCAATTCAGGGTTCTTAAAAACAAGCATGCTCACATGCCCCCGGTGAGAAGGGGTGTAGAGTCCCTCAATAAATTGATCTCTTAGCAGTTTATCCGCTCCGGTGTTAAAAATGGGTTCAGCCAGTGTAAGTGATTTAAGGGCTTCCTGCAGGTTTAAGGCAAAGTCTCTCACGCCCTCAT